>NW_003315023.1:246663-252843 GCF_000150825.1 Verticillium alfalfae VaMs.102
TTGACCCATCACCAACCAAGCCACTAACCTGGCGTCATGTCTGATGCCCATGAACATAAAGCGAGTCTTTTGCCGCTGGTCCGCTTCGCTTTCGCAAACAGAGTCGCAAGACATTCCCACTTCACTCCTCGCATCCGCTATCATCGATCTGCCTGATAGTAGACACGCTTATCGCCCCGACAACGACGCCTTCCATCCCCCCTTCTCCAGCAACCATAACGCCTCAGTCGCATACGCCCGGCTCCCCCGGTGCCCACCTTCCTTCATGGCCGCCTCGGCCAGGCTGCCATCAGCCGGCCCTCCATCACACTGCTCCATATCCCCCTCGCCAACGTGTCCTCGTTGCTAATTCCCCCATTCGCCTTTGCCCAACCGGAAGAAAATCCCTGCCAATTGGTCTGAAACGCAATGCACCGCTACGCGGCGACGGCAATACGCGCCAATATGGAGAGCTCCCTCGATTGTGTACCCAGCGGCCTCGGGCGCCTGGCCGTGGTGATGAAGACCTTTGGAAACAGGAATCTGCCTGCTCAATCGCGGCGGCAGCATGGCTCCGCGAAAGTCGAAGCGAAGGGCCGAGATGGGCAGCGAGGCCTGGCCCGGGTAGTAAGGGGAGTCACGATCGGCGGGGCTGTCTGTCGTCGGTAGAGGGGCCATCCAGGCAAGCTTGGAGGGGTCGGCGGGAAGGTTGGGGAAGAACTTTTCGTGAAGCGTGGCGAGGAAGTCTGGGTGAGAGGGATCGAGATCGGGCAGGGCAGGCGGCTGGGGGAAGTGCGTGTGTTCCGGTTGCTGGTTGATCGGGAAGAGGTCCTCGGGAGGAGCGGATGGAACGCGGTCTTCGTTTATGGGTGCGTGTTGTTGCTGCTGCTGCGCGGGGGCTGGTGGTGATGATGTCGCCTTGCTGGTGGTTGTTGACGGCTTGGGTCGTGGTGGTGGCAGTGTTGTGTCTTCAATTTTGATTTCTGGCGCCGCAGGGTTCGGAGACGCCTCCTGTGTACCAGGCACATCGAACGGGTCGGGACCATCGCGCTCATCAATGTGCGCCCGCTGCAGGAGTCTCTCAATTAGTGCCGGGTTGAGTCCTTTGAGCATCTCGGCTCGCTCGCTGGCAATCTCTGCAGGCGTCATGTTCTCGAGCCTGGACTGGTTCTCTCGATCGATCCGCCGCCGCTCGGCCGCCTCAAAGTCCGCCTTTTGTGTAGCCGGATCGACTTCGAACCTGGCTTCGTGTGCAGCCCGGGCCTGAGCGCCGGCAGCCGCAGGGGCATCGTCTCCCTTCTTGCCCTGTCGCTGCTGTTTGAAGGCAGATGGGCGGCTTCGCTTTTTGTGGGCGGGGAAGCCGGTGGAGGAGATGTCGGCGTCGTCGAAAATCACCGGCTTGGGCTGTGCCGTTTTGCGCTCGACGATATCGCCTATGAGGAGTGTTGGATCCATGACGTGTGGTGAGGATGATGTTGTTGAAGGAACTTTGCTGGAGAAGGTGGGAGGAAGCCGAAGCTTTGTCACGATGGCGATGGTGGGGTAAGGTACATAGGTACTTAGCGAGACTGGTCAGGAGGCAGGTGTTCGGCGGGAGGCTAGCAAGGCCCCACGGCTCAAGTTCTAGGGACCGAGCAGAGCAAGATTCGCTGTGCCTTGAGAGGTTTGCATTCGGTTGATTGGCTGCTGAAGGTTCTGTTTGTTCATTCCTTTTTTGCTTCTCAAACTGTAGCCTTGTAACTTTCGCATCCCGTTCTTGCGAAGCGTCTCAGTGCATCGGAAAAGAAATGATCACTCCCAAATGAGGGCTGTGCTGACTCAGCTCCCCGCCAGCCGGTCGGTTGGGATTGGTGTGGCTGGTGCTGCCGAACGGCGCGCGTCGAGGCGAGACAGGCACGCCCGGCACGGGCAAGCGATACGGACTGTAACAGATGCTTGCATTAGCGCCGATCTGCATCCCCGTTCCAGCTGTCGTGTTATCTCCGATCGAGGTAGAAGTCGTGGTCTTGTGGTGTGTGCAATTGTCTGGGAGCCTCTGTCGATATTTTGTTTCCGGCTATGATGGTATCTGAGCGGTCATACTTTTCTACGTTCGACTTTCGGCGTTCTCCATTTTTCTTCCAATCCGCATCATCGAGTCCTTTCTACGATTGATGGCCGGCGCATGCGTCTGCGGCCACAGGTATGTCTTCACCCTCGTTGTCGCAGTAGCTCGCACACAAAAAAAAATGTTCTAAACGTAAGTGCATTTGGCATTCGATATTGCTGGCTTAGAATTACGAGCTGTGTCGCTTGTGGCTGACCGAATGAGCAGACATGATGAGCTGCAGATATACTTCTGGGGTCCTTTGCTGCAAGGCTCCGAATGCGCACTGTCCATGCTTCCCCAGCTGCTCGTGGTTCATAAGAAGAACAGCAAGAGTTTCGCTCAAGATGCACAAGCATAATGAAAATCAACACCTCAAAACCCACAGGCAGCGACATCACCAAAGAATAGAATCAACTAACATGGCTGGATGATGAATGGCTAAAAGCTAGCCATGGCAACCCCGCGGCTGTACCCCCCCTGCACGGCAGCGATTTGTGCATTGTCTCCTAACAAGCTGGATCCATGCAAACAGCGCGCTTAACCGGACCCTTGACTCGTCATGCTAGTCCTGATCGAGATAAGATCCGGACAGTTCCCCAGCACTAGACGCGCGATGCATGTACCCTGGTACCTCTGCAGCACAGACCAATCTTGTTTTTCCTCTCCCTTCCACGGGGCCTTGTTCTCTCCCCCAGCACTGCACCACAAGCGACGGCGCACCCGCAATCGGCGCCACGTCGCCCGCTAGAACATGTCTGTCCCAGACAGCCGCGCAAGGTACCATGTAGCCTGTACCACAGGCTCGCTACTTCACCCTTTCACCCGCGTCCACGTCCATACCACCCACCCACACACACCCACACCGCACCACGCGGGCGGCTTGATCTGTCGACAAGCATTTAGCGGGCCACCTGATCTTGCTCGCAGGGCTTTCCACACCACGGTACATACAAGTTTGCAGGTTTGCAGGAGGGGGGGGGGTGGCCCTGCAGACCAGCCCAGGCCAAATGTTCCGCCACACTGCAACCGACTCCAAGAATGACTGACTGACTGACTGCCACAGGTTGGCGCCCCCTTCCCCCCCCCCAGGGTCCATGGTTCTCCATTTCCCAACGTCGGCGATCGGTCATCGGCTGTGACTCCCGTCAGCCTTCGACCTTTCCTCTTGCCTTTCTGCCTGATGAATGATGGACCATGACCTTTTCTCTGGTGTCGGTGCGGCTAGTTGTCGGTACTGCCGCCCCTGCCTTTACCTTTCCTCCTCATGGTACCTTGGCCATCCCAGCTCGGCGTGGCCTTGTTGTTTCTGCCCATGGCACGCAAGTGGCCGGTGGCTTTGTCTGTCTGTCTCGTCATCTGTTCACTCTGTCTCCGTGTCTTCGGCTCTTTGCTGTTGTTGTTCTCTTCTCGGCTTTCTCCCCCACCCCCCCTGGCCTAGTCTGGCTTGGATTGGGCGGTCCACTCGTCTTTGGCCCTTTTCTCATCATCTGGTTTCTCCGACTCGTGGTACTCTGGATTCATGGTGTTTCCGTTCGTCCCCATTCCCGCCCATCTCCCACCGTCCTGGCCCTTTACTTCCCAAACCATCCATCCATGCCCGTGAACACCCCCCCTCGCCATCTCATTGATCATGACCCACCGTTCTGATGCCGGACGTGAACGTGAACCCCCCCCCCCTCCCCACCGCCTCCCCCCTTCCACTTCCCCTTCCTGGCTCCTCCAGGCCTTCCCTCGTCCCCGTGCCCGTCTAATGATAATCTCTTTTCTTGGTGGTGAGCCCATCCAGCTTGCTTTGCCGGATGATGCCTGTCTGTGCCCATTCCCATTCCCTTCCCTTTTCCTTTCCCCTCCTCCATCCATCCATCCCCCTTCCCGTCTCCCGCTTCCCCTTCCCCTGTGCCCATTACCCATTGCCTTTGGGCCCCGTTTTTCTCCTTTGCATTGCCTTGCCTTTCCCCAGCAAGGCAGCTCTTATGCTCGCTCGCCCGGGAAAAAAAAATAAACCCAAGCGCGCGACCGGTTTCTGGTCTCGCCAAAAGTGTAGCCATCCCCATCCCTCTTTCGACCACCCATTTCCCTTTCCACTTTCTCTCCTCGACAACTCACCACAACGCTCCCCCATCGACGTCCGATTCTTTCGTTCATCAAAACGGCGTCATCGTCTCGACCATTTCATCGTAGAAAACGGTGCATCCTCTTCGTCGCACTCGGCTGCTTCTGCTCATCGCATCAGTGAGCGACAGACGCGCTAGCTAGGCCCTTTTTTCGCGGGTCAACGTCATTTCAACACGGTCGTCAAGAGAGACGCCGCGCAGCAGCCCAGCGCACTTGAGGCTATTCCCAGAGGTCCACCTTTCCAACCCTTCCTCCGCCAGCAACGCCAACCAGCCAACCAACAACCAACAACCAACCACCCGCCCTCCTCGGCGACTCCGCACCAGCCAGGCCGCAACCATCAGATTTGCTGCTTCCCACCCCGTCCCAATCTGCACCGTCACTCTTGCGCCTGCATCGCCTCCGGCCGGCCAGCCAAACGCACCACCCTAGGCCACATCTTACCTAATCCCCAATCCCCCCCTTCCCCCCCTTTCCCGCATTCCGGCCCGCGACTGCATTGGAGCCTCCACACCGAACCGAAAGTGAAGTCATTCGCGACGACGCATCTGAACATTTCACAAGCCACTTCATTCGCGATACACGCGGCCGGCGTAAACAGGCTTTGTTCTGTCAAGTGCATGTGTCGCCGTCTGCTCGCTCCAACCAAACTTTGATCAATCGCATCAAGGTTTTGGAGCGAAACAGGCGCAACAACCCCACCCCCGGTGTCCTTCCCCCCTAGTATGGCGCCTGGAGGAGACGCGCCAACGCGGGACAGCTCATCTCCCGGTCTCTCCTCGCCTCCCTCCGGCTCCCTATCCGAACCCGGCTCACCACTCAAACACATCAACCACCACAGTCGAACCAGCATGGATATGGACGAGATCATCGTCGACCCCTCGCAGCCCAGGTTTGGCGTTGCACCACCCACAACACCCCAGCCCGAAGTCCGCCTCACAGCAGCGGGCCTGCCGAGGAAGAAGCCCGGCCGCAAACCTGGCTCGACCTTGAAGCCTAAGAACCCCGATGACCCGCCCAAGGTTCGAAAGCCCAGGAAGCCCAAAGACCCCAACGCCCCGCCCATTCAGCGAAAACGCAAGTCCGCCCCTGCCCAGGATGAACCAGTCGAACCTGCCGACTCCAAGTCCCTCGCTGCTTCCGCTTCCGCTTCTGCCTCTGCCTCCGCCTCTGCCTCCGCCTCTGCCTCCGCCTCGGCTTCCTCATCGCGTCAACATCGCATCTCCGACATTGTCGACATTGACTCGGCCGATTCGGGAACCCGCACACCTTCAGCCCAAGACTACGTCTCCCAAAAGGCCCCCAAGCGGGAAGAGCTGCCGAGGTCGATGCAGAGCATACTCAACTCCGACCCGGAGCCTCTGTCGATGCACCCCTCCAACGGAAGCACGACGCTGCCCACGCGAACGAGCGGCCAGAGCTATGACCCCATCCGCGGCAACTACGACCCCGTGCGAGGCATTTTCGGCAACGCCACATCGCCACGGCCGCCGACATCCACCCTCAACCGCGCCAGCGCGTCGCCCTCGATCGCCAGTCTCGTCGAGCCTGTCCGCGGCGTCGCCGCCTCGCCCTCCCACCAACAGTCCTACCAGCAGAACCACGCGCAATCTCGCGTCGAATCGGCCCCCACATCGCCCCTCTACCACCACGCCCGCCCTGCGCCCCAGCCCATGCCCAAGCCCGCGCTGCTCGACTCGACGAAAGCGACCGCAGCACCGCCTTCCGTTTCGGCCAGCAAGTCGGAGCCCAAGTCCCGCGAAGTCCCCTTGGCCACCGGCATCACGGCGCTGAAAAAGGCGAACAAGGCCAAGTCGAGCACGGCAGCCTCGTCACCGAAGAACACGATGGACGACCCGACGATCCTACCGACCGACACGAACCGCTCGATTCTCGACTTTGGCAAGGCGGAGCCCGGCAAGGACTTCCAGGCGCCCTCGATCGTTCTGCACATTCCCCTCAGGTGGCGAGAACAAACAAGAATGTCAACTTTATGC
>NW_003315023.1:253086-256224 GCF_000150825.1 Verticillium alfalfae VaMs.102
AGTACGACAAGGAGGACGACTTTGTGGACGACTCGGAGATGCTCTGGGAAGAGCAAACTGCCGCGAGCAGGGACGGCTTCTTCGTCTACTCGGGACCGCTGGTGCCGGAGCCCGAGAAGCCTGCCACGAGACCGTACGTCACTTTTTCGCTTCTTCGGGCGACGAGGCCTGTTATGCTGACCTATGCACAGAGATGGACTGCCGAAGCGTGGACGTGGCAGTCGCGGCGGGCGCGGCAGCCGGGGCGGTTCGCGCGGCAACGCGAGGGCGGCGAGGGCAGCACGCTCGATGGCGGCCGGGGTCTCGCGGCGGCCCGGGATCCGCGGCGGTCGCGGGTCTCGAGGCGGCGCGCTCACGAGGAAGCCGCGCATCACAAAGTCGGAGAAGGAGCAGCTCGAGAGGGAAAAGCCGAGAGGCAACGGGTGGCCGAGATGAACGCCAAGGGAAGCGGCAGCTCCGTGGTTTTACCCGCCAGACGCCGTCGCTCGCGGTCGGGACGGCTGGCGCATAGAGTGCGCCGGACTACGGACTTGCGAGCATGATGCGGCCGGCGCCCGACGCGGCCGCGCTGGGCGTCGCCACGCGGTTCCAGATGACGAAGATGGGGCGGGATGCTATCGGAGGACTCGAGTGATCGTGGCTTGCTTTCTACGGACTGCCGCTGAGGGGCAGGCTGCCGCCGAGGGGCAAGCAGTGGTGTTGTGGGTGTTTTTGCAGTGGTGGTCGTCACGTCATGCGGGCGGCGTCTTCATGTACATTGGCAATGGTGCTGGCCGGTCTGCCACTGGGTGTTTTGACTGATTCTTCTGGCCGGACATGGCGTGCGCGGTCCTGGTCTGGACTGCGCTTTGTGTTTATGAGTAGCGAGCGGCGTTGGGGGCTGCTGGAGCTGGGCGCCTGGGCATGCAGGTGTTCGAGGCGGTGCGATAGAGTAATTAAGGCATTGTCATGAATAGGAAGTCGAAGAGAGCAACACATCCCAAAGCATCCAAAGCATGGCGTGCTCCGAGCCACGAGCTGTATGCATGTAGTCTGACTGCCATGGATGAGACTGACCTCTTGCATGTGGTCTCGCCAAGTGGAGTGCACGTCATGGAGGCTCTCTGGACCCTGACCCACAGATCGATTACACACCGCCCAGCGGACGTAGCGGGGCTCAGGCACGGCGGTACCTAGGTACTTGGGCCCCTAGGCAGGATGACAAAAGTCACTCCTCAAAGGTAAGCTCATTTTGAACCGTTATACTACATGCTTGCCAGGCCTGTAACTATTAGAAGCACATACTTCTTTCAACATAAAGCAAACTACCCAGCTAGCCAAAGTCCAGAGTATGTGATTGCGCTCGTAGGTATGAAGAGGGTTGAGGTCACGGGTCTCGCGAGTACCGTACCGACACTACGAGAGACGATAAGATAAGCCCGCCAAGAGTTCGCACACGCATCTCCACCCGCCAGAAAATTTCAAGAGGGCGGTGGGCAGATCCCAGCCAGTGGGAAAGGCGCCCGCTGGCTGGCTGTGTCTCTTTTGCTGATTCCCCTTCCCGCCCTTCTTTTTTACCTGAGCGTCCTCTTGCCACTTTTTGTGACTGCCCTGCCTGTTTGCTTGCCCGACTTTGCAGCACGTACTTGAGGAGTGTGATTCGCAAAAAGACGACGAGAAAGAGGATATTCCGTTGGGACAGGATGACGGATTCGTCGCTGCAGGTTCGTTGCCCGCCCCGTCTTTGGTTTTTTTTTTTGCCCTTGGGCCTGCCTGCGTGCTGGCCGTCTGCTGCGCCCCCCGCCATGCGAAAGAGGAGGACTATACACAATGGAGGAGAAAGGGATGATGCAGAGAAGACGATGCAGAGAAGACGAAGCACGAACAGCAGAGCTGACTGATTGCCCTGCGTAGGATCGCTTGCGCGACCATGCAAAGGCCTTTGACGGTCTGCTGTCGCTGATCCCGGCCAAGATGTACTATGGGGAGGATACCTCTGTATGTTCTTTCCTCTCTTGCACCTCTTTACACCCTCTCCTCCTTGCAACGAAATCTTCCCCTTGTTGAAAAAGTCTTGTTAAAAAAGCCTTGGCCTCCTGCATCACAACAACCCCGCTCACACCCCCAGGACCAGTGGAACCGCAAAAAGCAGACCAAGGCCGAGGCAAAGGCCGCCCGCATGGGCAAGCTCGACCCCGACAGCGACCGCAACCGCAACGCAAAGGACGTCATGGAGGAGCGCGCCAAGAACAAGCGCAAGCTGCAGGAGATGGAGGACGCCGAGCAGGCGGCGCTGCCCCAGCCGGTGCCCGCCGCGGAGGGGGGGGAGGACAAGGCGCCGAGCACCACGCAGCAGGGCCAGGACAACGACAACGACAACGACAACGACAACGACACGACGCCGCCCCCGGCGTCGTGCAGGAGACGCCCGGCCAGGGCCTCAGGAGACGGGACCTCATCGCGAATAAGAAGCTCAAGATCGACCGCGACTTTGAGCAGGATACCCTCGTCGGCGTCAGCGATGCCAACCCCGCCGACATGACGCAGGATCAGCTCATGAAGCTCGCGAAGCGCGACGGCCAGAAGGCGGACCGCAAGGCCAAGCAGGCGCGGCAGGCGGAGAAGAAGGCGAAGAAGCTGGCGGCCAAGGAGGCTGCTGCTGCTGCTGCTGCTGCTGCTGCTGCTAGCCAGAAGGCGACGGAGGAGCTGGTCGAGGCCAGCGAGCCAGTCAAGACCGAGCCAGTCAAGGCCGAGACGAAGAAGGGCACCGCGGCGAAAAAGGCAAAGGAGCAAAAGCCCACAAGCAAGATAGCCGCCAAACCGCCGTCAGACGACGGCTACGAGACGGTCGACTCGGAGGCAGAGACGGGCAAGCCCAGCTTCGACATGGCCGGCCTCGAGGAGAAGCCTGCATCCACAGCATCCAGTCAACGCTCCCCCTCGCACTCGCCCGTGTTCGACGACGCCGCGGCACCAGCCTCGGGCAGCGCCGGCCACGTCGGTCGACGTGCCCCCTCCGACAAGCCCAAGCAGCTCAAGATCCCACAGGACACATCGGCGCTCAAGGCGCGTCTCGCGGCGCCGCATAGCGGAGCTGCAGGCGGCGCGCAAGGCCATCGGGCCGGACGGCAAGCCGATCCGCACACGGCAGGAGCTCAT
>NW_003315023.1:256324-257118 GCF_000150825.1 Verticillium alfalfae VaMs.102
TTTCAGACCCGAATTGGAAAGGGTGCGTTTTTGAGGAAATGCGGGCCCACCCCTTGGAGGGGGAAGAGACAAGGTAATGAGACAATAGGAGCAGAGTTACCCCCTAAATACTGCCTCGAGGGGCACCCGTGGGTGTGGCAAGCGGAAAAATCGGTGTGCGGCCCAGGGCTCCCAAGGGGTTATCGGAAAGGGTCGGCAGTGATCCCTATCCAATTCGGTGGATGAGGGTTGATGGGGGTGGGAGAAAGGGAGGCGATTTGGAAATCTGCCAATGTAGATTGGTGTCGTGTGCCAAAGGCGTGTCGTATCACGGGGTTTTGGGGGGGGGGCCTTCTCCTGAAGATTTGGGGCCAGGGAATTTCTCGCAGCCTGTACTTGTCCGATGCTCCTACCCTGCCTTCTTGTTCTTGCTGGTGCAGTCTGCTTGGCTGCTGTTGACTGCTGGCACCTGGCGCAGCTACGGGAGGCCCCTAGCGAACAGCACCCACTGCACCCACTGCACCTGTGCACCTGCTGCACCTGCTGCACCATCGGGGCCTCACTTTGCACGTCTCAATTTACAGGCGCACCAGCCCCATGCACGGGCCAAGAGGCTGCACATATTGGGTTCGCGTTTTGTTTCAGCAGCCCAACAACGTTTCTGTCTGCTGGACGTTGACTGCTCCCGGGCCGCATTAGCGGGACACGTTATTAGCTTTTCGGTCTCTACCCTTTTCAAGGGAGAAAGGTTAACCAAAGACGGATACTCTATGGTTTTTTTTTTTTTTTTACATTTCACTTTCCAGCCACGGTGG
>NW_003315023.1:257218-259927 GCF_000150825.1 Verticillium alfalfae VaMs.102
CCCACACGCCGCCCTCGACGACGCGCGGCGCGACGACATTGCCGAGAAGGAGACGTGGCTGACGGCGCGCCGGCGCGCCGAGGGCGAGAAGATCCGCGACGACGAGGCGACGCTCAAGAAGACGATCAAGCGCAAGGACAAGCAGAAGCGCAAGAGCGAGAAGGAGTGGAAGGACCGCACAGAGGGCGTCGCCCACGCCAAGGCCGAGAAGCAGAAGAAGCGCGAGGCCAACCTCAAGAAGCGCAAGGACGACAAGAAGCTCGGCAAGGCCGGCCGCAAGGTCGTCAGCGCCGCCACCAAGAAGAAGGGCCGCCCCGGCTTCGAGGGCGGCTCCTTTGGCGGCAAGAAGAAGAAATGAGGCGGCTGTCGCTGTCGGCTGCTTGTCTGCTCGTCTGCTCGTCTGAAGGGGGAGAAAAAAGGGAGGGCATAGCGGGCCCTCCCCCCGGCGCCGTGTAGGATGTGTGAGCGGATCGAGCTTTGTTCTTTCGCAATGGGCGTTGGCGGCGCTGTCCACATATCTTTTGGTTTTGGGTTTTTGGTCTTCATCTTCTTCGTTACCATGCTGCATCATAATAAAGGGGGGGGGGGAGGCGGCGGAAATAACTAGCCATGAATCGAGACATGTCACTTTGCCGATTCTTCTCGTGTTCTGTTTGCTAAACGGCCTCGTTAACCAAGCATGATCACTTTTCCAAACTTCAGTCGTGGCCATGGGCCATCAAACAGCCGAAAAAACAGGACCACAAGTCATACCCATATCATGACACAGCACGCAGAACAAGGCACACCAAGAAAGAAAAGAAAGCTTGAGAATAGAGAACAACACAGGAGCTAGGTCACGATATGATCCCACGTCCCTCCCTTCGCCTTGGCTACATTTCGAAATTCGACTCTGCCAGCCCCCCAGCCCCCCCAACTAGCACCTCAAGGGAATATACCACTTGCTGCCCATCATGACCGCCTCTCCGTGATCCACCCTAATTTCGTCCTGTCCCTTCCTCCTTCTTTCGTCCGCCGTCATTACTTCGCAACTAATTTTTCATGGCCTCACTTTTGATTGATGGGCTGAAAGGGTCGGGGAGGCGAGGCGTGGGTGTCGGAACGTGGGACTTCACGAGGTGTGCAGCCCATGAGGTTTGCAGCACATGAGGCGTGCAGCCCATGACGCGAAAATGGTTTGTTTCAAATGGTCGTCAGCCCGGCTATGTCGCCAGGCGCGCTGTGTACGGTAGGATGAAGTCGGAGTTTACAGCAGGGAGTCGAGGCGGGTGAAGACGCTGAGGCACGCGGCGACGACCTCGAGCTGGAGTTCCTTGTCCTTGTTGTTATTGCATTCCTGTGCGCTCGTCAGCAGTCTGCGGTGAGGGGGTGGCAACAGTCATCGTACCTCGGCCACCGCCTGGGGCAGGTTGGCGCCAATGCCGTTGTTGACGGCCTTCTTGCCAAAGGGCCACTGGCTGTAGTCGGCGAGCAGCTCGTCAGTCTGAGCAAAAGCGCGCTCGCGGGCCTCGTGGCCGAGCGGCGTCAGGGCGTTCTCGAGCACGTTGGCGGCGTAGGCGGCGCAGACCATGGCCAGGGTGCGGACGTAGCGGAAATCGAGGCTCTCGGGGAGGAACTGCGACGGGGGCAGGACGACGGTGCGCTGGGTCAGGACGAGGCGTACACGGCGGCGGATCTCTTCCTTGGCGCCGCCGTCGGCGACGGGGTGCGTGGCCATGTCGAAGAGGAGGAAGTTGCGCTTCTCGGTGCGTAGGATGCCCTTGTCGACGAGACCCTTGGCGAGGCGCTCGCGCACTTGTTTTAGTTGGTAGCCAATCTTCATGAGGTTCCACGTCTCGCCTGTGTTCCGTTAGCCGACTTCTTTCTCTCTGCCCCTTCGATCCTGACGCATGGTGGTGCTTACCGCTCATCAGGTCCACCCAAGAGCTGACGCTCATCTTCTCGCTCTGCTTCATCATCTTGAGGGCTCGTCGAGGAGAACCTCGCCTGTCAGGGTATCGTCGATCACTTCGATGAGGCGGTCGGCGAGGGGAAAGCGCCGCCTCGAAGGGTCCTTCTGCATGCTGACGCGGCCGCGAAGGGCGAGCTCGAGGACGATGCAGCCGCGGAGGGCATACGAAATGTTGTCGTTCCAGAAAGAGAGGTATCCCTGCATTGCGTCTGGTCAGTCACATCGGGCCCTATCCTCTGGCCCCGTGCCATCGGTCGGCGCAGATTCGTCCCAAAGGGAGAGAGGAAGAGAAACCGACCTGCTTATCCTTGAGGCCCAGCAGCAGGACCTCCTCCATGAGGGTCAGCTTGGGCTGTTTTGCTGCGCTCGGCACTCTCGCTGATGTCACGAGGGTCAAAAGCAATCTTGTGGCCGTTCTCGCCGCTCTCATAGCTCGTCTCGGGGGCGCTGTCGCGGAAGTTGGAAGAGCTGTTTGTACGGCTGGCGGCGTTGCTGGCGCCTTCGCCTGTCTCGTTGCCGGGACCAGCGCCGCCACCGCCTCCGCCGCGGCGTCGCGTGAGACCGCCTTGCGCTGCTGACATGGCGATATGTCGGTTGTGGAAAGGGGGGATGTTGTTTGTCGAGGTGTGAGCCGTGGGGGGTGGTGCCTAAAGTCCAGTCGGCGGCGGTGTCTTGGGGACCCGCTCGTAAAAGGGTGTCAGGCTCGCTGTCTGGTGGTATGGCCGCGGTGCAGATGCGGCAATGGGTGGGCAGTCGGC
>NW_003315023.1:260875-262805 GCF_000150825.1 Verticillium alfalfae VaMs.102
AGATGATACGCCGCAGGTCCCTTGGAAAAAGCTTGGCGATCTTACGTCTGTCGCATCCTTCGCTTGTCGCCTCTACCCAGCAACAGGACTACCCAGCAACAGGACTACCCAGCAACAGGACTAAACCTTGGGATGTAACTCGGCAAAGCTAGCTAGAGCACAAAAGTCTGTCGACACAAAGGCCCAACATCTGGGTTGTATGCCATTGGTGGTAAGACATCATCTCTCGTGTCACGAACGAAGATAATGATGAGCGAGCGCCACCGCTTGCACGTGGCACAGCCAGAGCAATCTCAGAAATGAAACCAGTCGTGTGCACCTTGCGGGTTGCGACGCTTGGCGGGGAAATTCACATGTCTACCTCATCTCTGCCGGAGCAGGCCTTGATCACATGAGCACGAGTCACCAGTGTGTATTGCGAAAAGTCCCTGATGGATACCTTCAGTTCGTATTCGACTCTCATTCTCCCAGTCATCATGAGCTCCCCATTGGATGCCGGGCAAACCGTACAATCACCGTCCAATGCCTAGTTCCGTAGGTAGGTAGGCATAGGTACGCAGCATCCATCCATAACAATAAGGCACACAGGTAGCCACATTGACCCCGCCAAACGATAGGAGCCACGCTTGGGCAGCATTGCCCGCCCACTGTCATCCACTGCCTGCCACAGCAGCGCAGTGGGAGGGGTCGTACCCGCGAATCCCTGTCCTGATTGGCGGCTGAGGACAGGGCTCCAGGGGCCTGCCGAGCCTAAGCCTCTTTTCCTCCGCCCGCCGTCCGCCGGCAGTCCAGTGGCAGGCCCCCAAGGCCCCTAGGAGATCGCGGCGGGGCGATCGGCCAGCTGCCATCAGCCGCCAGGGTACCTCTGTGCTCCGGCGCTACCTGCCTCGACGCCTTACTTGGCACCTGAAGGGAGGCAGGCAGGTACCTACCTGGCCAAAGTGTGCCGCCAGTGTACCTGCCTGTCAGACCAGCGTCCAGCAACCAGCGACGGGCGACCGACGGACGGCAGGGAAAAATCCTCTATCACAAAAATCCCAAACCCGCCTTCGCCGCGTTCCCCTTCTTTCCCTTCCACTCCTCCTCCAGCAGCCCACATCACCACACACCGGTTCGCGCCAACCTTTCCCCTCTCCCCTCCCCCTCTCCCCCTTTGGGTGTCTCCCATCTTCTTTCTCTCCCGCCCCAGACGTTCTACGGATTTTTTTTCTTCTTCCCACCATCCAGACTCTCTCCTCCGCCGACTCCCGCCTCATCCAGCAGCCGGCCGATCGATCGATACTTCATCGCCATCGCTATCGCCCTCGCTTGCCCACCGCCAGACACGTCATCTTCTTCCCACGCCTTCACCGGAGTCATCAGGCTCTCCAGCACAGGCAAGCTTCTTGTTGTTGCTTCAGGTTCACCGACGAGACAAACTTGGCTCCCGCATCCATTCTTGGACGCAGCTAGGATACCCCCCCCCCCCCCAGCCCCATTGCTCGGTCAGAACCACCAGTCAGAAGACGACGACGACCCCAAACCAAAAGCCAACACACCTCGAACCGAAAGATCAGCTCTTTGTGTCGAATTATCAGAAGTCCACGCGCAAACCAAACTTCAGCCACCCCACAAAGCCATCTTTGAGAAAGAAACAAGAAGACCACCAAGAAAAATCCAACCGATTCCTCCCCCTCCCTTCAAAAGAACGTTCTCTCCCGCTGCAACCTCTCGACTTTCTGCAATCGACTTGCGCTGTACTTTCACTAGTCATGGCGTCCCCTTTGCAGTTTGCCTACCGAACCCAGAAGCACATTGGTGTCACCGATGCCGCGCCCGTCTATGCGCCGCTCGCTGGGTTCACCAACCCCGAAGGGAACAACCGGTGTTGTGAGTACTCACCCTGTGGTCGCTATTTCGCCTGGGCCGATCCCAAGCTCGTCTCCGTTGT
>NW_003315023.1:262905-264190 GCF_000150825.1 Verticillium alfalfae VaMs.102
TCCACCTTCCTCGTCACCTGGGAGCGCCCTGGCAAGGACGAGAATGGCGATGCCACCAAGAATCTGAAGGTCTGGCGCACCATCGAGGACGGTGTGCCCGCCGAGGAGAAGCAGCCCCTGGGCCGCTACGTCCAAAAGTCTCAGGGAGGCTGGAACCTGCAGTACACCGCCGACGAGAAGTTCTGCGCCCGCCAGGTCACCAACGAAGTCCAGTTCTACGAGAGCCACGATCTCGGCACCGTCTGGAACAAGCTGCGCGTCGAGGGTGTCACCACCTTTGCCCTTGCGCCTAGCAACAACCACTCTGTTGCCGTCTTCATCTCGGAGCGCAAGGTATGAATATTGTCATGACCATCTCATGTTGTTAATGCTGACTGGTCCCTCGCAGGGCCAACCCGCCGCCGTCAAGGTCTACAGCGTCCCGCAGTTCGCTCAGCCCATCTCCCAGAAGACCTTCTTCAAGGGCGACAAGGTCCAGCTCAAGTGGAACAACAAGGGCACGAGCCTGCTTGTGTTGGCCCAGACCGACGTCGACAAGTCGAACAAGAGCTACTACGGCGAGACGACCCTGTACCTGCTGAGTGTCAACGGCTCCTTTGACGCCCGCGTACCCCTCGACAAGGAGGGCCCCATTCACGACGTGACGTGGTCGCCTAATTCGAAAGAGTTTGGCGTCATCTACGGCTACATGCCCGCCAAATCGGTCATCTTCAACCACCGTGCCGTCCCCACCCACTCGTTCCCCCTCGGCCCCCGCAACACCATCATCTTCTCGCCCACCGGCCGCTTCGCCCTGCTCGCCGGCTTTGGCAATCTGGCAGGCCAGATTGATGTGTACGACCTCGAGAAAGACTTCCGCAAGGTCACAACTATCGAGAGTGGCAACCCGAGCATCTGCGTCTGGAGCCCCGACAGCCGCTACATCCTGACCGCCACCACGTCCCCTCGTCTCCGTGTCGACAACGGCGTAAAGCTGTGGCACGTTGGCGGTAGCATCATGTACAATGAGGACATGACTGAGCTGTACAACGTTCTGTGGAGGCCCATGGCCCTGGATGCCGTGGCCGGCGGCGACCCTCTGAGCCCCGTGCCCACGCCTCACTCGTCGGCGACGACCTACCTCGGCACCATCAAGACGCCTAGCAAGCCCGCCGGTGCCTACCGCCCCCCCGCGCTCGTGGCCTCGCCACGCCTCTGCACTTCAAGCGCGAGGACGAGGGCGGCTCAGTTCATGTCGTGCCAGTGGCTACGGTCCGACCACGCCGCGACGCCCATTGGGGCTACG
>NW_003315023.1:264755-266425 GCF_000150825.1 Verticillium alfalfae VaMs.102
CCACAAATGAAACCACTGACAGACATTCCGCAAAAACCCGGCCGCCAAGAAAGAATTCCCAGCCCTGCAGAAAAAGGTGCGGGCCATCGAGGACCTCGAGATGCGTATCCGCCGGCGGCGAGAAGCTCGAGGATACGCAGATGAAGAAGATTACGACCAAGTCGTCCGTCCTCAAGGAGCTCGAGGCGCTCGAGAGGTCGTGAGCGTCATTGTTAATGGATGATCTGTAGACCAGAAGTCAGTTGAGGAAAAATTGGGCCAATGGGATAAAGGGTGGTATAGCTGTGGGCAAAAGTTGGGTTCACTACAGCCTCGGACTGCATGGCCAGTCGGCCGCAGAAGGCAGGAGGCAGGCTAGGATATAGCTACTGAGGAGATCAGGGGCGTTCCTCACCAGTTCAGGCCCCCTTGGACCACGGCCCGGGGCGAGAGTAAAGTAGCCATCCGAATAAGAATGGAAGGAAACCGGGCGTCTTGCTCGAGCCTACTGAATCGAGACTGTGCGAGCATGTGATGTTGGAACTCTTGTCATTCATTTAAAGCTTTAGATTGGCCTGAGCTCCGCATATAGACACCACCTGCTGTGAGAGATTCCTTTATACTTACGAACAGCATTCTCAAGTACTAGACACCCTGGTCCTCTAGAACGACAATGATGTCAGGGATTCGAAGCGAAGGAGAACTGGTTCGACTTCCGAGCCAGTACCTGGTCAGTTTTTATCAACCCTTGCTAGGCACGCGGTGATCAGTTTTTTATCAAGGCTCAATTGGGTCACTAGAGGGATACTACATATAGGAGCAACCAGTACGTACTGGTTGTACCCGGGAGCGTCCTTGGTCCTGAAGGGTCAGATGCAGATGCTGTGTGATATGATGCTGCGCCACCCATCAACATTGGTTTCATAAGAACTGCACGAAACGGGCTGAGGTCACATGGGCAGCTACCCCGCACTGCAATATCAATGTAGTACTCTTGACTGCGCTTTTGGGAACATCGTCATCAAGCCATCTCATCCCTAGCTTTGCAGTCGTTCACCCTAATGCACAATGTCACTAGCAGCGGCATCGTCGTCGACTGCAACGCCCCCGGGCGTTCGCACTTCTCTAGAATATGCCGTCAAGGACTTTCAGAGCATCTTAACAGATCAACAACGAAGCAAGCTCAATCAAATCGGTACCATCCGAGATGCTGAAACAGTCATAACCTTCACTGCTCAGCTGGATATGGCGAACCAGCTGAGGAAGGGCCGCGGTGTTGCCAGTCGTCTCCACCCTGTTCTCGAATCTGTCCAAGCATTCTCCACCGTCGTCGGAACATTCGTCTCGTCCCACCCGGAGATTGCTGCGTTGGTTTGGGGAAGCGTGAAGCTCGCCATGCTTGTGGGTGATCTGTGACTTCATGTGGTATCAGAAGCTGGCGATCGCAGTTGGCGGTCAACTACACATCCTATTTCGAAGCGCTCTCTGGTCTTTTCATGGCGTTCAGCAGACAGTGCCCGCGCTTTGCTGAGTACCAAGCTCTGTACCCGGGCTCTGCCCAGCTGCAAAAGGCACTTTGCGATTTCCACGCCTCCATAGTACGCTGCTGCAAGCACGCCGTGGAGACGATTCAACGACCGTGTTCGTCGTCTTTCTGTCGCCATACCAAAGAAGGCGCTGACTGCCATGAA
>NW_003315023.1:266525-279648 GCF_000150825.1 Verticillium alfalfae VaMs.102
CCCCGACTTAGATGATATGCAAAGCATGGGCAAAATGAGAAAGCTGAGATAGCTCTTGCGGTGGCACACGCCAACGCAGGACAAGCACCTCCAGAAAAAAGAAAGAGCAGAGGCGTCCAAGGCAAGGTCGAGACTAACAAAGTTCATGCCGACAATGCAGGATGAGCTCGAGACCATCAAGAAGATGCAGCTCGAACAATCCACGCGTCGATCCAGTTCGTGTTGTCCCGGCGCCAACTGAGTCGAAACTGACTGGCTTTTCAGGGGAGGAGCGGCAGCGACTGCTCGAATATCTTTCATCGCATGATCACCAGACTCCATTCCAGATAGTTCGTAAGAAGCATCAATACAACACTGCAGAATGGATATTCACGACCCCCGAGTTCGAACGATGGCATGATGGAACGGGTCCATCTTTGCTTTGGTGCTTAGGGAAAAGTACGATACGGACCGCTCCTCATTGTTTCTAGGCTAATAGAAGATAGTTGGATCAGGGAAGACTATCTTATGGTAGGCCAAAAGCCCGGCCGCTGTGACACTATAGATGCTGACTGTTGGAAGCGCTAATGTTATCAACCATGTTCTCGTTAAGAAGGATAGCAAGGACCGTGTCGCGTACTACTTTTTGCAGTACGACGAATCTAAATCTCTCACGACCGAAACTATGATTCGATCGATCATACGGCAATCAATTGATCCCACAGCGTCGCCACAACAGGTTGAATCGCAGATAGAGGAACTGCGTCAAAAGCCTTTCGTCCAACTCAGAGAATGGTCAAGACTTTTCCGAAATAGAATCCAGAATTCGAGCCTATTCTTTATCTTTATCGACGGCCTAGACGAATGCGACGTTACTGAGCGACGAGCGTCCCTGGACGTACTCTCTTCACTTACTACCGCTGACCCGCGTTGGAGAATATTCATCACTAGTTGCGGCAGTGTCGATAAGGACCTGAGGGATAGATTCCCACGTATGGAGCGCGTATTGATGACATCTGACTGCGTCGTATCCGATATCCGTCTCTATATTGATGTGGCTGTCGAAGAACGAGTATAAGGCGGAGAACTGGCGGTGGGGGATCCTCTTCTCTTGGAAACTATTAAGGAAATATTAAGTGAATATGCTGATGGGATGTAAGTTATAACTGTCGTCTTTTAAGAGATGTAAGATAAATTTCTAAGGTTCTTATGGGTTAAATTCCTGATAAGCGATGTTTGTAATGCCGAATGCGATGACGATATCTGGAATTCCTTATGTAACCTTCCTAAAGATCTGGAGACTGCTTTCACTAGGGCATTGTTACGGATCGTGTCTCGCTAAAAGATGATTAAATTGGTCTAGAAAGTGTTTTAGTGGGTGGCGGTAGTAAAACGGCCTATAACGCTCTATGAAATCCGCGAAGCTATTTCTATCGATATTGGATAACTGGATTGGAGGCCTGAGCGGCTGGTTCGTGATCTGAGCCCTATTGCCTTATGGTGCGAAAACCTACTGTAGGTTACCGAAGAAGAGCCTGTGTTGCTTAAATTTGCACATAATAGTATATAGGAGTTCATTACTGGAGCAGACTTGCCGGTGTCGCTGGCGGGCTTTCATGTTGACTTGGATGAGGCTGACTATTCTGCTGGTGAGATATGTGTCACGTTCCTCCACTTGAACGACTTTAAGATAACTATAGTCCGACGATAATAGCCGATTCGACTCAACGCGGTAGCTCTAGTCGATACTGCTCTCAGAGAAGGGCAAAAAGTGGATTAGTTGATTATGCGCTTTGCTAACCTAGCTTTTAGATACCGAAAGGCCGGAAAGTATAAGGTTTATAATGAAGACTTGACTATCTATAATAGAGCTGATGACGATAAGACCTCGAGCCGTCTTTACGATGGCCATCTGTTTCTAAGGTACGTAGCGTAGTATTGGATCTTATATACCTCTACCTTTTAAGAGGGAAAGTCTGCTACTTGGAGATTGTGGTAGGGGATATTAATGGACGAAAATAGCCTGGTACTTATGCTTTGGTAATATTCATCCCGTGGAATGGGATACGATATACTTGGTTGGAGTCTCAAAACGTATTATTATGCTCTTATGCGCTATGTTTTAAGGTTTTTTAACCTATCTGATTCCGATAAAATTGGGTTTCGATGGCCGTCTGCTTCCCGTGGCGATATTAATGCTATTAAAATCTTCATGGAAGATGGAGAATACCCAATGGACTGCATTAACGATGCATTTCGGGCAGCGTCAAAGGGTGGACATGTTCACGTCGTTGAGAAGCTACTCGACGCTAAAGCCGATGTCAATGCTGTTGCTGCTTATGGAGGAGAGACAGCACTTCAAATAGCGTCAAAAGGTGGACATCTTCACGTAGTTGAGAAGCTACTCGCCGTTGAAGCCGATGTCAATGCTACTGCTGCTCGTGGGGAATGGGCGGCACTTCAAGCAGCATCAGAAGGTGGCCATCTTCACGTATTTGAGAAGCTACTCTCCGCTAAAGCCGATGCCAATCTTACTACTTCTCTTGCGGGACGGACGGCACTCCAAGCAGCAGCAGGAGGTGGCCATCTTCACGTTGTCGAGCGGCTACTCATGTCTAAAGCTGACGTAAATGCTGCTGCTGCTCGTAATCAGGGACGGACGGCACTCCAAGCAGCATCAGAAGGTGGACATCTTCAAGTTGTCGAACGACTACTCGCCGCCGGTGCCGATGTTAATGCTGCTGCCAGTAATTATGACGGAACGATAGCGCTTCAAGCAGCAGTGGTCACGACCAGGTTGTTAATCGGCTAATCGCCGCTGGAGCTAAAGACTCACGAGAATCTTACTGATGAATATATACTACTATACGATACTATAGAAACCAGCTGTTCCGTATTAGGGAAGTTATTGAGCTCATTTGAACCTTTCTGCTATATCTATTTGCTGACCATAATGCGTGTGAACTATGAAGTGGCCAATTTTTGGTGGCGTCACAGATTGCCTTGTCCCACAAATAAAACTTCGATTTGAGCTGGCTGAAGCCAGTGGACTCTGCGCTACCCACTTGCATTATTTATACATGCTACCAGTGGGTTCAGATTTTCCTAATTCTGGGGAAAATCAGTCTGTTTTGAAACAACGGGGAGAACGAACAGAGTGTCAGCTGTGACGCAATGAGCTGGCATAAGTCTGCTGCTACAATACTTGGATGAGAGGTTGACTTCTGCTGCACTTTCGGATTCAGACTTGACGTCACAAGCCAACAAAATGCAGCGAAGAGCTTCACTGCCGAGTGCAGCTAGACAAAATGATGTAGAACCAACCCAGGAGGTTGACCAAGGCCGAGAGCAACCACGAATACTCTTCGCTGTTCTACTGGAGACGTTTCAGAGGCGAAGAAAGCCTCTCACCTTGACCTGCCAGCCACAACCTTATTGTTTTGGTGGACCCTCGCAAGGGATCGCACCGAAAGTAGCGTCCCAGATATCTAGCCCGGCCTTTTTCGCACATACTTAATCACTGTCGGCAAGTAGCAGAGCCTGTTGAAGGGATGGTTGAGTGAACTGGATTGAGTGGTTGGTTATGATGATCTAAGGAGAGCCGACAGGATCCTTGGCGCGTTTAAACCATTTTCTCTTCGATCCAATTCGTCGTAGCCTTTCACCACGGAAGTCATGAAAGACTCGAGCAGTTGGCTGAGGTTGAAAGAGCACCGAGGGGAGCAGGAATCTAGATGCATGCTCTCGGCCCCTAGGTGTCATGGCGAGTTGATAAACCGAGTGCGAGGTCTTCTATTGGCCGCTTCTGCAGTCAGTTGTTGTGCATGGGCCAAAAGAACATCTGAAGTATACCCCCCCGCGGCTAGGATAGCCTGTATGAGCCTCCCCAGTCTCGTGCTCCTTGATAAAATGATCAGCGGGGGGACGACGGTATGTCGTCCTAATGCAGTGCTGGCTGAAGTGTCGCAAAGAGAATGCCACAGGTCGATAAGGGTACAAGCAGCAAGGTGAACTCTATAAGACCATTTGAACAGGCTCATCAAAACACATAAAAGCAAGCTGAAGACATCTGGGTCCGCGTGAGGCCAAGTCCGTTTGTGCTCGGACTGAGATCTCCCCTGACGCTCATTAGCTCAGTCGAATATATCGAATCAGGCTGAGGAAAAAGTACGAGATAAAATGAAGGCCGCATTCGATTGACTCCGTTCAGCAGCAGGCCCGTCAGTCAGAATGCTTAGTACCTCGCACATCAGGGCTTGTCATCATCGCAAGGTGGTATTCCCGTCACACGGCCTCTGTATGAGCCTTGAGATATGGTGCCAGCAGCCACCTAGGGCGCCCTCCGATGGATGTAGGAGAGGGGTTCGATCGAGAATGGAAGCTCCGGGTTTCGGGCTCCGCTTGGCCCCGTAGCCGGCGCCTGGCCCGCCCGACGCCTCAGGGCCCCAGCAGCCGGGCGGGCATTGGCTTTCCTCTCATGATGTATGTGAGGCGTAGGAGCGACAACCCTGCAGCTCATGGGCCCGCTGCCTGATGTAAACTCCACATTGTTCTGCCGATGAATGGAGACCGAGATGCATTGTCGTCAGAGGCGCGCAGGTCATTGGGCAATGGAGAGACACTAGCAGCCTTGGCCGTGTCGACTCATCATGATCACTTGGTGGGGGCATGCAAGGTTGCAAGGGTCTGCCGTCCAGTTGATCTGCATGCATTGCTCTGTTCGCTTCTTCGTGAAGGTCTATATAACGCCTGATGGACGATTCTGTCCCTCTAAACATTACTCAGTACTAACAGTGTGCTCTCGGTCTGGTCATTTCGTATTGGCATTATCAACTATACGTCTCCACTCAACAAACGACTTGAAGAACACCAGCACAATGGACGGCCCGCCCGCTGACAACCTCCTCGATGACTTCCCCATCGACAGGCTAGGCCTGCAGCCGCTCATCAAGATCTACACACAAATCTGCCACATCTACGCCATGCCAGACGACTCAGAAAGCGCCCGTGCCAACGTCATCGAGACGCTCACGCGCGGCCTCGAGCGTCTCTCCGCCGCCTTCCCCTGGGCCGCCGGCAAGATGGTGACGGTCAGAGACGAAGCAGCCGGCAAAGAAGAAATGTACATTCGCCCGCACGAGAAGATCCCCCTCCTCAAACAACGAGACGCGCGCGACGACCCCGAAGCACCAACCTATGATGCGCTCGAACAAGCCCGGTTCCCGATCAACATGCTCGACGAGAGCCTCATCGCTCCCATCGCCACGTTTCCCCTGCCGGACCCCAACGAAACCTCGCCCGTCGACCCCATCTTCGCCATCCAGGCCACGTTCCTCCGCGGCGGCCTCATCCTCTGCTTCGCCGCCCATCACGGCGCCATGGACATGAACTCCCAAGCCCGCCTCATCGGGTTCCTCTCCCGCGCCTGCCGGGACACGCCAACCAGCCCGTTCACAGAAGAAGACCTCGCGATCGGCAACCTCCGACGCACGGAAGCCATCCGCCTCATGGACGACGAGGAATACGCCGCCATGGACCCGGACCTGCTGACGCCGCACATCCTCCCGGCGCCGCGCTCGCTGCAGGCCAACGACGAAATGGTCGAGATGCTCACGGACCCGTCCTTTCCCCTGGGCAAGTGCGTCTGGGCCAACTTTGAACTCCCGCTCTCGACCCAAGCCGAGCTCAAAAAGCGAGTCTTGACGAGCGGCGCGCTTCCACCCGACATGCACTTCGTCTCGACAGACGACGTCCTGACGGCCTTTGTCTGGTCCGCCATCACGCGCACCCGCCTGCCGCGTCTGCGGAAAGCAGGAATCGCCACGGCCGGAATCGCCCGCGCCGTCGACGCCCGCCGCTTCCTGCCCATCTCACCCGACTACCTCGGCCTCCTGTCCACCATGACCTACGCCACCGTGCCGCTCGACACGCTGGCCGAGCCCTTTGACGGAAAGGGTCTCGCCGTCGTCAGCGCCGCGCTGCGCAGGGAGCTCGAGCCGCGACGGAGCTGGTGGGCCGCCGCACGCGCGCCCTGCCTCGTACATGGACCGCATGCCCGACCGGACGGTCGTCAACTTGACGGCGGGGATGGATCTGAAGAGCGGCGTCATGCTGAGCTCGTGGGCTGGCGTGGAATCGTACGCGCTGTCGTTTGCGCTGGGGTTGGGGCTGCCGGCGAGTGTGCGTAGGCCGCGGTTCACCCTCGTCGAGAGCTTGATCTATCTGCTGCCGCGGTCGACGGATGAGTCCATCAGCGTGGCCATTTGTTTACTGGAGGAGGATATGGAGCGTCTCAAGGCGGATGCGGAATGGAACGAGTTCGCCGACTTTGTGGGGTAGTTCAAGACATCGCGTTTGTTCAACAAAAGAATCCAGGGGTGTACCATTCATCACATCATCGCGTCCTCTTGGGAATGCAGCAGGCATCATAGTACATTTGCCTTGATCTAGTTGACAAGTCTCCGTGATACACACGAAAACACCATAAAAATGGCAAGTCGGAACCTGACCCAGACAAGAAAAATACCCCAGAGACACGTCAAACTCTCCATACCAAACCAGACATCCCAAACCAGACCTGTCAAACCCAATCTAGCATACCAGCGACACCACTCCCATTTAATTTTGCTGCCATCGAATACCCAGCCCCGCGTTTTCTTTTGCCCTAGGGTCCCCATCTCCGGGCGCCCAACCACCCATTTCCACTCGCCCCGGCCCCGACCTCGTGCGTACCATATCCTCTGCGGTCAAATCTGCAACCCTGCTCTGCGCACTGCCGACAGGGCTCCGCGAAGGACTGCGCGACCCGGCGCTCAGACCTGCTGTGCCAGTCCTAGGCAGACGACGGGGCGCCGATGATGCTCCTAGCAAGGAGTCGCCCCTTGACCTCGTGTGCCTCCCGTGCTCCTGCTCCCATGCTTGGTACGATGTCTGACCGATGCCAAAGGCTGGAAGTCGGGGCGAGGGCTCCGTCTCCACAACCGAAGCCGCTCGGCCGCGGCCTGGAAACTCTCCACCGCGACTGCGACTACGTCCTCTGCTCATGGGCACTGGCTCCCTGGGAATCGAGCTCGGGTTACGTGACATGGGTTGCGACGTGTAGCCAGTCACCGGATGCGGGCTCGATGGAGTGGCATCGCCCTGCACTGGAGGAGAGAAGAGAAAAGCGGGTTGATGAGTGTGCGGTGCCGACTGCGGCCATGGTTTCGCACTAGTCCATTCATCTTGTGGTTGTGTCGAATGCTCCGCCTTGGTCCGCTCACCGCGATAGTTATGCTGCAAACTACTCTGTCGATTGGTAGACACCGAGAGAATAGGGGGCGCAAAGGAGCCTTGGCATATCCCAGGGCTGTAGCTGCTTGTTTGCATGCCGCTCGGAGCCATAGTGTCCATTTCCGCATCCCAGTCCATTAAGTCATCTCGCATATCGCGAGGGTTTGAGTACGGGTAAGGATCGTGAGGCGGCACCCAGGGCGACTGCATCGAAGCCTGTGTCTGCCCTTGAGACGTCCTTTGGGGCAGTGAATGTGAACTAGAGGCGACCTGCGACGACAATGGAGATCTCGATCGGGGTCCGCGCAAGAACGACGGGGAAATGTCATCGAGAACTGAGGCTGGAGCTGGCTCGGAATGGCTGTCCGGTCTAACCCTTTGTCCAAGCCGAATGGTCTTCTCTGCGCCCAGCACAGGGCTACGAGTCCGATCCTGAACTGGTCTGCCGCCGCGATTTGGCGGCGGTGAGGCTTTCTTGATGTTCCTAAGCCCCGCTTCGGCCTGGCTCTCGGAGAGGACGCGGGCATGACCAGGCATCCAAATATTCGGAGTGCTCTCGGACATGGAAAACAGACCCCTAGCTGACTCCCGGCTGATGCTGACGCGGGGGTCATTGCTGGCAGAGGCATCCCTCCACGCCCCAGCACGGTCTCGGTAACGCCTGTTGTCCATCCTCCGGAGTGCGCGATGTTGTGGCACACCTGCACCTTCACCCATCCCGCCGTCGTTCCACGGAGGGTGCGGCTCCGAAGACGGAGTCACGGTTCGGTCATCCGCTTCATCGTCCTGGAATGGCGGAGCAGGCATCGTGTTGTCATATGGGAAAGGCATCGAGCGAGGCGGGACTGGGGTACGGGACGTGTAGTCGTGCGGATTGGTATGGTCGATGGGGGACCGATATAAGCTGTCCGGAACACGTCCGGGGTCAACGAATGAAGAGTTGGACAGTGAGGATGATCCCTGGGAAAAAAGACGGAAGCCGTGCCCGTTGACCAGCTGTTCGACCCGCTGGAATACCGAAGACCTTCGTGGCCTCGTCACCATTGACGATGCTCGCCAGAACGGCACGCTGAAGCCGGTCAAGCCTCGGCAGGAATGCTCTCTAGTCGCAGCCTGAGCTCATGCCTTGCTGTGTTGAGCTCAGGGGAAGCTGTGGTCTTCCTCCATCTGGTGACATGCTCCAGAAGCGCTTACCATGAGCTGGAGTATCGTCTGTAGTCGTCGGCATGCCCAGACTGGCTTGTTGGGATCTGCTCTCGGCGTGGCGGCTCTTCATTCGGGCATCCGCCTCATCAATGGAGCGACAAAATAAGGCAATGGCGCGTTCAAGCCAAAACTGCTTGTCGTCGGCCAAGATGTTGGCAAAGAACACCTGTGTAACGCTGTGGGTCCACAGGGTGTCGAGCGGCTCCGTCTGCGTCTCTCCACTGTTATCCGAGTTTTGCTACTCAGGGACGGAATCTCAGCTGTTTCGCTGCGTTTGATGAGGGCGAATGCGATAAGTGTGGCAAACGTTTTGTTCAGACTTCCCTTCGTCTTGACAGACGTCCGAGTATCTAGCGCACTGAGACCCAGAGCCAACATCTCCACAGGAATGAGCTGGCCAAAAAAGGAAAGTATGTTGATGAGATTGAGCGCGGCAGTCTCACCACGGTCTTGTAGGTCATCGCGGATCGACTGGAACGCTGGTAGGGCTGCGTCGCCAATGTGGGGCTTGGCTTTCCAGGACTTCAGGTACTTCGAGAGTGGTTCCCTGGTGGCCTTCATCTGTTGAGCGGCACTGTGGATCATCAGAGGCAGACAGTCCATCAGCTTGACCAGTTTGGCGGCCATGTCGAGGTCGTCGAGCTTGTACGGCTTGTGCTTGCCCAACTCCCCAAGGAGCAGCTCCTGGCTCTCGGGTACAGAGAGCAAGCCCAGCTCCAATATGGTAGGATTGTTGAGGAGATGACTGCCAGCGACGGGACGCTCTGTGGAAGTGAAAATAATGCTGGTGTTCTTGTTGTCCGGGACGAAGTGACTGATGGCCGTTGGGTCATCGAAGCGGATGCCGTCAAAAATGATGAGCCATCCCTCCAGCTTGTTGAACCAACTCCGCACAACATCAACTACTTTCTTAGGGTCTCGGAGGTCTAACTCGGACCTGTGGTCAATCATCTGTCGGATAGCATCGTTCTTGGCAATATGCCAGAAGTCGTCCTCCATCTCCTGTAGCGTGCTCGCCCTGATCCAATAGATGCCGCCAGGGTAATGGTTCTTGTGGTTGAAGATGTATTGTTTACCTAGTGCGGACTTTCCGATGCCGGACATGCCCTGCACGACGACGGCCGATGTACCCAGGGAGCGTCGGTGCTCGTCTAGCAGCATCGCATGCAAACCAGCGAGCTCCTTATCACGCCCGACGAAGACAGTGTCAGGGTGAAAATGACTGGGAGTGATGAAAAGCGACGAACGAGTCGATTGCGCGTGCTGCAGAAAGGGCATGCTCAAACTCGGCGTAGTACGTGGAGGGGCAGATGGGCCTTCAAAATATCCGGAGGAAGTCATCGGCGTGTTGAATCCCGGAAAGCCAGCAGCAGCGGGGCCGAGGCGCTCGGTGGCATCCTCGATAGCACGCTGGCGCGATTCGTTCCTCTCAACGTCCCAACGGCGCTCGATGACGGAGGGCCCCTGGATGACCCACTCGCGGATGGCGCTGGTTACAATGCGGTAGCCATGGCTTGTCGAGCTGCTGAACTTGCACATGTTGGAGTGCGTGGCCTCGATTCCAAAATATTGCACGCCGGGAAGCTCTGGATTGGCAGAGGCCGAATCGACAACGAGGCGTTTGGTAATGGTAAAGTCAGTCTTGTGATTCTCATGGGCCATTTGAATCTTAAACCTCTGGTAAATGTCGAGGAAGTGCACATTTATATCTCGGAGTGTCTGATTGTTCTTCCTTCAGCGTTTTGATCAAGATGGGTTCGCTGTCAAAGAGTCGTCTCGGCATGGTCGCTCTGGCCATGTTTTGCAGTATGGAACCCCAGGTTGCGAGGCCGGATCCTTTGTGGGGCGTACCCAGGAAAATGATGGCAAAGGTCGAGACGAAAATAGAGCGCGAGGCTTCATGGTGTCTGTCTTCGAGGTCGTTGGAATAGTTCAGGGCACGCTTCAAGAGAATGCCGCCGAGGCTTTGAGCAACCCAAATGATGGGTCTCGTTGCGGTTCCCCTCGTGCCGCGGTAGGAAATAAAATCCAAAGGACGGTAGGGCCGGCTCGTAAATGTAATTGTCACTGGCGCTGCGCTCGCTGGTGCTGGCAGTGTCGGCGTTGTACCCGTACACGAGGACATCGACTGGAGCGTCTGGGCCGAGCGTGTTGGGCAGCAAGTCGATAGGCCAGTAAACGGCCGAGTCCTTGGCAGTCCACGTCCTTGTGGGGTTGCCGTTGAGACCATGAAGGAAGACAATGTCCGCCTGCGCGTCAGGATGGGTAAAGACGCACGTAATGCCATCGCGGGGGATCTCTTCCCGATCGACCATGTCGATGGCGGGGGTTTGGACGTTGGGGATCAGTGGCGGTGGCTCAGGCTGTAGTACGCTGTGGTGGGTTTGTTGTGTTGATGACGCCGTACGAGCGGCACGTAGGATGAGATCAAGTGGATTCGAATGAATGGAGGAGAAGGGAGCAATGTGCAATGTGCGATGCGTGTGTGTGTGCCATGTACTGAACGCCGACAGAAGGTCCCGGGATGATGCGACTCTAAATAGAGAACAGACGCAGTGGTCGGCAGAGCCTCATCAATGCCATTCAAAAAGGAGCGTCGTCATACCGCCGCGAGGTAAGATCTGGCTCTGCCTCGTGAAGAAGTTCGACTCTTGGCTGCGTGGGGTGAACAAAGAAAACTCTAGAGCTTGTTGGGTGGCTGAAGGTCTGCAGTGCGTGAAGAATCAGGAAGGATGGAAGCGAGGTTCGGGGGTTCAGGTGGCAGAAGAGAGACTTCATGGGCGGGCTGTCTTGTCCTCCGGGGGTCGAGGTACCTCTCTCTCTCGTCGCTGGCTCTTGCTTCTCTTCGGGTCCTCTTCTCAGGTGATGCAGGTGCATGTTACACCGAACTGAGGGGAGCGAATTGAGTCGAGTGTCGCTCCTTGCCTTCCTTGGCTGCTCCAGTGGCAGTTGCTGCCGGGATACGCCATCCTGGGTGTGTGTTGAGCGAGCCGAGCCAGTGGCAGGAGCATGAGAATGAAACACAGGCGCCTTCCCGCGGATGTCCAATGGGGAGCAGCAACCCCATCGCTGTGGCTGGGGCTCAGCTGAGAGAGGGAAGGACCGCAGTCTGTGCAGGGCAGGTCCAGTTCATCCGTCATGGCTGCCTGCCTGTGGGCTCTCTTCCACCTCGAAAGGCGAAAACCACGTCCACATCTGGCATTCCTAATGCTAAGAGTCCTCATTTGGCCTCCTCGACAATGCCATTGTCGGAGGCGTCTGCGGCTCCGAACAGCCCCCCCGCGCGGCACATCCGAAAGCGCTTAGCACACGTGCGCCAGTAACGTTTCACTGCGCCGTGCCTCGAGCGCGACAGGCAGCCAGCCTTCTTTTCATTTTCCTTTTCGCCCCCTTCGTTGCCAGACTGGAGCCTTATTCGCGTGACACACCACAAGCCTTTTCGGTCACCACAGAACTGAGATGCCGTCGAAATTTGCGTTGCGATCACCCAAAAGTGATGGTGCCATTACCGCTCGACTGCCCCGTGGCTTGACACATTTTCCTCCGAAGAGTCATATGGCAGATGGCGGCGGCACCAACTGTCAATTTCACGCCTTCGCATGACGAACCTTGGGGCGAATGGGCGACGCCAGCAACAACATTCCATCCGTGGTGCTGTGTGAGGCCGCCTTCATCTTTTCTTTGCGAGTGCTTCACGAGGCTCGCGGTGATCTGCTCTCATCCCAGCTGGATACGAAGACGACTGATGGTGTTGTTGTGTTGCATCCAATTCTGCGGATCCGACAACAGAACAAAGGAAAAATGCCCATGGGCGGCATAATCTAGGACCCCAAGGCACGACTTGTTGGTCACATAGCCCCGAAGACAGCGTTGCACTCGATTGCTGATCTGGGAGCACAGCAGGGGTACAGTGCATCATGCATCGCAGTGGAGTCTCTTGCAGCCTTTAAACAGGTACCCGAATGAATTCAACGCGTGTTGTTTCTGACATCAACATGATATCGTTTGCATCGCTTGGGACACTGGCATGCTCTAGATCCTGTTCGTCACTGAAATTTGCAGCCCAGACTCGACGAGAAAGCGTTCATGGAATTTCGGACAGCACGCCATCCGGCTTTTTCCACTTTGTAGACCGGGCTGCACCATACCAGCTGACCCGACAAACGAACCCAGCCTCCAAAACCCCCGAAGTCCCCCGGCTGTTGAACAAGCTGTTGCCAACTAATGTGAGTTTGCTATCATAAACAGCCTTTTTGAACTGCGATGTCGGAACTTCACAACTCGGTGTCACAAATTCGTGCGCCACGTAGCACATCTTAAGCCTCGACTTTCGAGCCCCCTTTGAGTCATGCTGTCAGGCTTCCATCAGACGACTAAGCTGGCCGCGAGCCCTGCTTTGCGCCGAGCCTCACATTACTGGGCGACATGATAGTCGAGTAGGCGAGATTTACATTCACAACGCCCGCCAAGCTTCGCCCTAGCCCGCTACTTTCAGGGTACTAATGTACGCCGTATGATACAAAAGACAGGTAGATTTTGAACTTAGTCTGTACCACAACGCGTACCGTGATGCGCAAGATATAGGAGAGCTGCTTCTAGGTTTGTGAGATGAGACCGTCGGTAGTAGCATGTGTCATAGACGACGCTGATCCGGGCGCTCAAGGCT
>NW_003315023.1:279748-283157 GCF_000150825.1 Verticillium alfalfae VaMs.102
TTAGTGAGCAACTTGGGCCACGTACACCATTGCGTCACTTACAATGATGGTCCTCCCGGAAGCTCACGCCCATCGCCATGCACTTATCCAGGACTAGGTCCCCGATACGGTTTGACATTCATCAAGGCCCCTGACATGACCAGGATGCTCTTCAATGGGTTGCACATGTCCATCAATGCCAGCGGCTTGACGATACGCGTAAGGTTACTGGCCGCGTCGTGAAGAATTGCTAGCGCTTGGGGGCCCGGGTCGACGTCTGTAAACCCCGGCTCTGTGACGACTCTAAATATTCTCCCGATGCGCTGCCGAGACTGCTCCGCCCCTGGCATCGAGATGCTGGACAGAAGGTCTTTGGGATTGTAGTCTAGGTGCTTGAAAATGGCAGCTTCAAGCCCATTGAGCGAATGGGGCTTGGATTCGCTCTGATACTCCTCCAGGTTTTCAAGCACAGCTCGCAGCGCTTACTGACCAATGTAAAATGCGCTTCCCTAGTCTCCAACAAGATGGCCCCATCCCCCTGTCCGTCCGACTTGTACAGCCTTTTCTTCCAGGCTGTTGCCATGGCCCCTGTGCCAGCGAAGAGGGCGATACATCCCTCCGCCGGCTCGTCAGCGTCGAGACACGTCGAAAGCAGCGATGTGTCGCACGTTAGGCCTAGGCTGCCCTTCTTTGCGGAAACGCCAAAAGACTTGTTCGAGGCGAGACGACAGCAATTCGGCTTGGCCGGTGTGGTGTAGTCCGGCTATACCAGCTCAAACCTTACTAAGTCTCGGCCATGGCTGGCTCTGGTCGTCGCTTGGTAGACGCATTGATACTGCGGCCGCGGCAATTGCGCACCGGATCTGCTCAACGACATCTTCCAAGGGTGTTGAGTTGAGAGTGCAGGCCCCCGCAGTTGCTTGAGCAAGTAAGCCTCTTCTTCGCGTGGCAATAGATACGGCACACTTGGTCCCGCCACCGTCTATGCAAAAGAAGTATTCGTTCCCCTCTGCTTTCTCGCCATCTGTACCCGTACAACCAATCACGAACTGCGATTTACTCGAGTCTGGTCGCAAATGCCTGGACATGACCATCTACACCGTCTAATCTCCGCTTCGCAATACTCCAGTGCAGACCAGAGAGTCCCACAGCGCAGGCGAGCTTGACGCTGCCGCGACAGCGCTCGATTAGGGTCTCGATGCTGGCGTTCTCATCGGATTTGGAATGGTTCTGTATGTGTTTAGAGACGTTGCGCAGAAGTGGCCTTCCTACGCATATCTGCCGGAAGATACGTCTCGCTCTCTCGTGGAGCCTCCTTTCGGAGCATTCTTCGCGCAGCTGCCTGCTTTAAGACGAGTGCCTCCCGTCACAAATTCGGGTCCGACGGAGACAACAAGGGGGTGATTAACGCCCGTGCTCCCCATTCGAGAGGAGCCGCGTGTTATGGCCGCCGTCAGGGCGTCCGTGACAAATGGTGTTCGTTCCGATGATGAGATGCCAATGACAGTATTTTGTGAAGTAAGACAAAGATCGTACACCTTCGCCGCGCCGTCGTCATAGAGGTCTTCGGCACCCTCGACGACCTCCAGCACGGCCCCTATCCCACCCGCTACCACAGCAAGAAACTGCTCTCGATCAACCGAATTGGTGACTGGTAGCTCTGCGCAGTCCATATGGGCGACACGCCCGCTGTTTTCCGCAAATACGTAGATCAGCCGTCCGCTTCTACGTAAAAGCGGGATAAGGTCGCCGACGAATGCCGCGATGGCTGGTAGACACGCCGCGATGGCAAACGACACGCTGGCCTCCGCACGGTTGAAGGACCTGCACAGATCCAGCGTGTTCATTTTGTCCATGGCACAAGCCAAGAGGCTGAGAGCCTCTGTCTAGAGGCTGTTGAGAGCGTGCTCACGCAGATGAGGGTCCTGCGAAGACGTCATGGTAGGGGTTGCCCTCGTATCCCAGGTGCTTGTGTGGCGCCTCACTCGGCCGGTAGCGCCGTCCAGAGAGTCTCATTTGTCCATCTTTCCACTGAAGATTTCGCAATATATCGAATCTCGCGTCTTTAGGTCGGGGCGAGGGCTCGGCATACGCTCCGGCCTGATCTTTGCTCTGTCCGGGTCTGTCCGAACGAAAATCTGTGCCGCGATCCGTTCGTTGTGTCCGGGCCCCGCCTGAGAATCGGAACCGAGCCTCCGCCGGTAGCAGCATCAACTTCATGCACGCATCCAAATATCAATGGCTGTGAAGCCATTACAAGTAACCCAAGAAAGGTATATTGGCTCTCCCAAGCGACGACAAGCCTGGTCAACTCTTGATCCTCATCTTCGTCACGTACTTGAGATACAGCTGCTCTTCTGCCTCGACCACAATGGCTGTTGAAACAGAGGTTCTCGCTCCCGCGGAGGGGTCCAAGGTGGAAAGCCTCCTTCATCATCCTTGGACACAGATCGTTCTTTCCTCTCTTACTTTGTTCTACAACCCAGGCATGTGTAATGGCCTCACCGGCATGGGTGGACCTGGTCAGGTTGGTGCACTGTCGCCGCCAACTCTAACATGGCCACGCACGCCTGCACCGCCGGCGCGGCCCTCCTCGTCGTGGGTGCTTTTTACAAGTATCTGGGTCCTCGTACATCCCTTCTGCTAAGCGGCTAGACGTATGAGCTCTATGTCGGGTCGCTGATCAACTGCTACGCGCCCAAAACGGTGCCTTCGTCATCGCCGATGGTGCCCTGCTCGGCGTTGGTGCGGCCTTCTTCTGAGTCGCCCAAGGCACCGTCATGGTGACTTACACAAATGAAGGCCCGCGAAGACGCGAGATTGGCCCCTTCTGGGTCGTCTTCAACCTCGGTGGCGCCATCGCTTCGCTGATTAGGTTCGGCCTGAACTTTCAATCCGCGTCGGGTTCCGTCACCGACTCTACCTACATCGCTTACAAGATCGTTTTGCTCTTCGGCTGGGGGCTCTAGACGCTAGTACGATCGACTGAGACTCTGTCCACGAAGTATACGGGCAGCCGCATCGCCCTCGAGCCCAAGGCCATTACCTGGGCCAACCTGCGCAAATCGGTTGTGTGCAGACCGCCACGATTGTCTTTCACTGGAGGATTGTGTGCCTGTATCCCATGTTCTATAAGGCCAACGTCTTTTACTCCTACCAACAGAACAGCCCCAACAGCCGGACGTTCAACCTGCGCACGCGGTCACTCAACGGTGCACTATATTGGATCGCCCAAATGTTCAGCGGGCTGCTCATGTGGCTTGTGCTTCTTGTGCTTGACTACGCGCGACTAAGACGCAAAGCGCGAGCACTGGCCGGCTGGGGGGGGGGGTGCTCTTCGGTTACTGGCATGGCCATCTGGGGTGCTGGATACAAGTTTCAGCTGCCGAACGACAAGCGGCTGCGCCTGGGCCTCAGAAGGATCTTGACT
>NW_003315023.1:283257-305206 GCF_000150825.1 Verticillium alfalfae VaMs.102
GTGTATTCTCCTTTCATGTTATAGATCACCGCCTCGGTGGTCTCATCACGTGAATCGTGCGTCCAACCGTCTGTACATGGTGCTGTATTGTCAAGCTTCCACCGCCTTCGAGCTCTCATGACCCATGTTTTCACCGAGATCCCTTACAGAACCGCAACACAGACGTATGCATTGGCCCACATGTTGCGGCAATCCGCGCCGATGGCGGTGTTCCACCTGAATAAGTTCGCGAGGGTAACCTTATACCTCGTCTGAATCGTTGCGCAGGTCTGACCACTCTCGACGTAGTGAAAGGTTTTGCAGCTCTTCGTCATGCCATCCTGAATTGGGCTCGGTGTCTGAACACCATTTCCAGGATTCGTAGGGGTCGTGGGCGTATACCCGATGATGTTGACGCATGCATATGAGTTGATCTTGAGCCCTGAGCAGTTACTAAGTGCTTTGGGGTTCCACTTGAGGAACAAATCAACTGGCAGGTTGTATTGCGCGGATACAGTGGAACAGCGCTCGCCTGATATAACGAGGTGGAAACGGTTACAGTTATTGACGATGTCAGGCTGTGTTGGAACTGGCGTGGTAATGCCGTTGCCGGGTGCGGTGGGCGTGTGGCCGATGACGCTGACGCACGCATAAGCTCCAGCCCATAGGCCAGCACAGTCAGAGCCTGCAGCGGGGTTCCATTTGAGAAAGTCGTCCACCGAGATACCACTACGCATAGCCACAGTAGAGCAAAGGTCGCCTGACTGGATAAAGTAAAACTTATCACAGTTGGTGACCATTTTTGGCTGCGTCGGGGTTGGTGTCGTGATGCCGTTCCCAGGGTTGGTAGGCGTCGGTGTGAAACCTATAACGGATACACACGCGTAGGCGTTCTGCTTGAGCCCGGAACAGTTACTGAACGCTTTGGGATTCCACTCGAGGAAATTCGCAACAGGAATGCCATATTTGGCGGAGGCTGTTGAGCATCTGTCTCCTGACACGATAAGGTGGAACCTGTTGCAGTTGGACACGATATCTAACTAGATAGGCGTCGGCGTTGAGATTCCGTTGCCAACGGACGTCGTGGTTGGCTTGGGGGCCGTGGACGTCGAGCCGACGACGCCGACACAGGCATAGGTGTCTTCCCAGAGGTTGGTGCATGCGACGTTGAGGCCGTTCCACGAGACCACTTCGGCGGTGCGGATGAGGTGCGTTTGAGCAATGACGGCGCAGGTGTCGCCGCCCTTGACGAGGTAGATTATGTTGCAGTTGGCGACGATGCCGTTATGGACGGGTGTAGGGGTCTCGATGCCGTTGCCGGCCGCAGTAGTTGTGGTCGGCACCACAGTTGTGGTAGGAGCCTTAGTGGTGGTCACAGCAGCCGTGGTCGTGATCCCGGGCTCCGGCTGGCCAAACGCCTCGACACAATAGCTCCTGCCAGTCGCAAGGCCGCTGCAGTCACTCTTCACGGAAGGGTTCTGTGATACGAGTTGATGTCTTATCAGCAAGCTTCATCCAGTCATAGCAATTTTGAAGACAAATAATGACTCACCCAGCGGTAAAAGGTCGCGAGGTCGATCTAGTTCTTGTCGAGGATATCTTGGTAAGAAGTGGAGCCATTGTTGTCCAGCCACCAAGAACAGTACGACGTGGTGTTCTCGTCATATGGCAGGCCTGGCTTGTCGCCGTCCCTGCTGCGGACAGACACGGCGGCAACCGAGGAGAGGCCAGCGACCAAGGCCAGCAGGCCTTTCCACGAAAGGACGGCCATCGTGATGGCCACGTGTGGTGGTATGAGGAGGAGAGGGTGTGATGGGTGAGATGCCGGGAGGAGGAGGAAGGGAACCTAGTGGGAGAGGGAGCTTGACTGACTGACCGAGAGAGGGCTCTGTCGGCTCTGGCTTCCATGAACAAGACTTGAAGCCATTATAAGCTTGTATCGGCTGGGATCTGATCATGACCCGAGCTCAGACCTCGTCTTCTCGTTCTTCTTGGTGGACAGACGACTCTCACCGTCTCCCCTCTCTCCCTCTCTTGCCTCGAGCCCTCAGCTCCGGACATGCAGGACATCATTCACATGACGGGCTGGTCCAGACAGGACCTCGGCCTTGACATGAGAAGCATGACCGATAGGGCTCTGGCCTATCGTACAACCGAACGGCTAGCTGTCACGGCTCGGCTAAATATGAATCGTGTGGTTTGGTGTTGGCTGAGGGGCACAAAAATCGACATTCTGCGCTCTTTTCGGCGGCCTCCTCCGTCGCAGTGGATGAGTCTATAGATCAGTATGTTGGGTGCTGTGCCGTGTTGGCGGCGATGGTTGACGTTGTATGCGAAGAGGAGTCGTTTGCCAGCAAGGTAGGTATTCTGCATGCCCCAGGATTCAATCGGAAAATGACTCTCGAGTCGGCAAGATATGCAACCGTGACAAGCTGGATTTGCGGTGGGGCGGAGCGGACGTCCGATGAGCGTTCCTGCCCAGTGCAAACGCGGGGTACTTACATGTAGGTACCTGCCTAATGTACCGGTCCTCTTCTTTAGGCAGGGGCGGCCGGGGAAAGCGACAAGCCACGGCCCGGCCCCTACAATGCTTGGTTCTAGCGCCAATATCCTTCAATGCGGCAGGGGTTGGGATCCATTCCGCATATTTTAGCGCCAACTGAATTTCAACGACGAAGCCCGAGCCACCTGTGTTGCAAGCTTTTCTTTCCGCTCAGGTCACGCAGATCAACTTGGGCATGCAAGGATCCGCTCACCCCAACGCCTTTTACTCTGCTGGATCCGCAGAAGTCCGAATGTACCGCACCGTGTCCTGGTCGGTCGGCGGACACAAGAGCCAACTGCCATTTTCTCAGAACCAATGAAGCAGACGGAGTGCGTGTCGAGTATCTGCTCGTGATCAGACGATAATCCCTCACCTGCTATGCCGCCCAACGGCAGAATCAATGGCCAAAGCATCTGTTGCGCTGGGGACTGGCCCAGCCAGGCATGTTAAGGTCCAGTCAAATTGGCGTTAGCTTGCCGCCGATACGTTGCGCGGGGATGTTCTTTTTTCACCGACCCCGACAGAATAATGTGGACAGACACAGACGGAGGCTGCGCCGACACCCAGTAGAAGTACATCAATACAGGTACCAAGGCCTAGAAGATGTGCTTTGAACAGTAAACTCCCTCTGCTGATTATTTGATGCTCCTTGCTCTGACGAGTCTCGTAGGATGTGATCTTTCGCACGGTTGTAGTAGGAACGCCTGGATCATCGGTATTATTAATCTAGACTCGGCTCCTCCAGTCTCTGGACACAGTCTCCAACCTCTTGAGCGTTATCTCTCCCGATTGAGCCGCTAATGCCCTTGCCTGTAACTTCTCAACGAAGCCATCCATCATGCCAATGATGTGAGCTCGCTCAGCACACTCGGGGTGCAAAATGATTGGGGAACACACTGCCATGGCCCTTGAGGGGACCTTCGTCGATGCAATTTCATGTAGTCAGAGCCATTGAGTAAGAGCTATTTATGCTCACTTTGCACGTTGCCACCTCCTGCTGTGGCTTGCAGCGCCGCCGCCCGCCGCGCTGTCTTCTTCTTTTTGCTGCTCCGCACGCAGCAGACTACGCACGAGCAGATACAGAAGACGCTGATGAGGGGAATACCAATACAAATTAACATGTACAGGGACGCAGGCAGAAAATGGTTGACATTGTCGCCGTTGGGGGAGCGGTCGTGCTCTCCGTCGGGGATGACCTCGCCAGGCGTCCATGTCGGCACCCACATGTCGTTTGTGAGGGAAGGCGGCTGGGGGGTGAGGGTGGGAATGTCAGAGGCCTGCCAGGTGATGGCCCAGGCCCTGTGCACGAGGAGGGTGCTGCCCGTGATAGTGGCGTTGTCCAAGCCCGCATCGGCATTCAGCCTTGATGTCCACCGGCCACAGCCGTCGTTGATGTATGGCGCGACGAGTTCATTATGTTCAAAGTTGATGAGGGTGTATCCGCTACATGCTATTGTCAGCCAGGGATCGTTCGATCATGGGGGAGTGAAGGTGCGCACCTGTCGCAGCAGGCGGCCGTGAACCCGGCCGGGGCACCGGCTCTGCCCATGCCGTAGTAGACCCAGCTGCTGGGGCACACACCAGGGCTAAAACGCATACGGCTCTCGGGGACGACGTCAGCCCAGCCATCAGGGTAGCAGGAAGGGTCGTCGGCGACGAGGACGGCGGCGACACCGTCAATGGAGGACGTATCATGGATACTGGTAGTGGTAAAGCGGGGGCAGCCGGGCGGTGCCACGAAGGGTGTGGTGAGGGCGAGGAGCGCCGTCACTGTCGCGGCGACCGACGGTGAAGTGGACGACATGGCGCTGTGGGTGAGGGAGAGTGAAGTGTATGAGAGAGTGGTTTTGGGCTAGAACTCTATGTGGTTGAAGGTGTGAGTGCATAATCGGGGCTGTTGGCTCCTCGGCGACTTGGGCGCAGCGCCTCTATACCTCTCCTCTGCACGGGCACATGAGAACTCAAGCCAGATGGATGCAGGCGCAGGGGTCGCAGCAGACACACTAGCGTAATGGGGTGGGTGATTCGGGGCGAGAGCACTAAAACAGAACGCACCCACGACAATGCAGTCCTGCGGCACAGGATAGGCCTGCAAGAGTCCCGGGTCGTTCAAACCGAGGCTCCCCGCCCTCGACGGCTCAGAAGATAGGCGACACCGGCTAATAATTGGGGTCTTGCGTTTAGCTACTCATAGGCCTTGGCAAACTCATTCTAATGCACATCCCACACCGCACGACATATCACACACAGCAGTCCACAGATAGCATATGAATGACATGAATGAGGCGGAAGGCTTCATATTCCTATATAGGAGAAAAGGGAAGGAAACAAGGAACGATGTGGGCGCTGATGCTTCCCATGCCGTCTGGCAACGGAAAGTACGTCTAAGGCCTATCTATAGAGGCAGTATTTATAAACCTGCCTGCTACTGCATATTGACCATGACTACTAAATGATCACCTAACCGTCTATCTAAAACCTGAGGCCTAGTAGGTTAGCGTGGAAGAGCCCCTGGAACTCGGGATCACGGATGTCCTTAGTGAGCAGAGTGCTGTTGCTGAACCTGGTGCCGTTCCTCAAAATCTCCCGCTGGCCTACGTGCAGGGTCGGCGGTGGGTTGTCGATGACCTTGCCGTTGGCGAAGATAATACCGTTCCAGGATGACACGAGGGGATTGTCCTGCGCCGGCGCGGCAGCATAGCACCCATCACTGCTCTTCTTGTGCAGTAGCACGGACCGCCTCTTGTAATATCGCAGTACTCGCTAAGCGTATACAGGTTCAGGCCGATAGCGACGGCCTTCAGCTTGCCGCCTAGCTCGTTCTAGCGCTGCTCGTTCATAACTAGCTAGCCAATGTAGTCGACTATGATGGCATTGGGGCACGGCGTCGGCGTAGTTTCCGGGACGCTACGCCAGTACAGCGCTGGGTCGTTCGGTAGTACTGCGACGGCCTGGATGCTGGATACGAAGGTTAACACTCAAGGACCTGGCGTGCTGAGCTACTGTGTCACGATGAACTTACTGCGCGATCTCTTCCACCCTTCTACAGCGTATTCGGCAACGTCTCTTATGTCCTCCTTTTCGGGCCAAAAGTTCGTCCACGCAAAGTCATCCTTATGATAGATGCCGACCCCTCGCGAGACAGTTCAGGCTTCGGGTATGTTGCGCAACAAGTGCACCGTGTCCGGAAAGATGAGAACGCAGCCATTCTCGTTGTTGGATTACAGCTCCCCATGGTGCGTTGCTCGAAGCTGTCGGTCTTGCCCGGGTCCACAGGGATGTTGGGGCACCGGCCGATTGTTGATCGACTTCAGCTTCTTGAAGAACTCGCTCTTCTGCTTCGCCTGCTAGTAGATAGGCCAAAGGCTGGGCGTGTTGCGGATGCCGATGAGGTGCCGGAACTGTAAGATCGTCTTCTCGACATTGGCGCCGCAATTGTTGGAAGTTGAGAGGACCGAATCGTCCTGCCTGGCCTTGATGACCGGCTTGATAACGGACTCGATCTGGAAAAGGCGCGGAAAGGGATCGCAGCGTTCTCGCCGCTGATATCGTTTTGGGCGTTGGGGTCGAACAGTCACAGTATAACAGAGCCTCGAGGTAGCGGACCCTCGTCCAGTTGTTCGGATTAGGGCCGGCCTCGCTGCAACGCTTTGGGGAGTTGTCTGAGTATTGGCCGACGACGTTTTCGTATGCAGCATGGATATAGAGCAGCCCACTGAGCTCGGTGTGGAGTGCGAAGAACAAGTAAGCGAATCCTCCCTTTATAGTGAAAAGAATGAACGAGTAGTGCTCTTATTTGGAACCCCGGCGAGAAGATATCCGTAATGCTAGTAAATGGGGGCTACAGAGCCAGGCGACGAATCTATTTAGGCCTTACGGCGTTTCTCTAATTATTTATGGATGCCATTGCTTCCTGACTCTTTTGTGTAATTACGCATAGGAGCCGCGATAAGAATGTCGGTCATGTCGCTCGTGGGCTGAGTGGGTCAACTACGGCATCTTGGGGTCCTAGCTTGCCTGACGTCTCGCTACCCGGAATCCGCGCCCGGGTACTCAAGAAGGGACGTGATTCCCTCTTGTTTCTATAATTTACTAGATCCAAATACCTTCATCTCGGTCTAGCTTCCCAAAAGAAACAGCCGGTTACCATAATAGATTATTTTATTTGGGCTGCGTCCTGTTATCGCGTCCAGTACGATGCGCTGCGTCGGACGAGCCAGGGCACATTCACTATAATTTTAATGCTAACAACTGCTGTGAATAGGCTGAATAAGACAGCAGCTCCTTATGGTGCCAGGGTGACGCTCCACGAAGTGGACTGGACCCTTACAATAATGGAGCGCAGCCTGCATGGACACGAAGGTGCTCAGGTTGGTCCATGTACCTACAACCAACACAGAAATGTGATATGCTTAGCTGAGTTACCCCTGACTATTAAACTCTCGCACTGGCCGCATCGGCCAGACTCTACCGGCCGGATGATTGTTTGCTGCGCCGCAGAGGTGCACCGACTGCTACAAAGACACTGAAGGCCTTTTGCCAGAATGATCACAAGACAATCTGACTCCGAATTCTTGAGCATGAACAGGATATTAATTTTCTCGCCACAATATGGCGCGAACCGAGGGCACGGGGAAATTGTCGGCATGGCATGTGTTTGCCTGCTGCCCTTTGATAGTGCAGAATGGTGGGATGCCACCAGTACAAAGAGGCCATCCAATGCGTCGGCATCAGGCGGCTTGACTACATGGCAAGCCACCTGGCGGTTTGTCAGGAGCCAAGTAATGGAGGCCCTCCCTTTTCTTGCGACAAAAGGTGCAAGTCCCAGGCCGAGCATGAGTGTCGTACCTGGGGCTGCTAGACCAGTTGTGTCGCTGAACAGCGATCTAGATGCCTTGGCCCAGGGTACGATCTGTGCAAGAACAATCCGGACAGCGGTCCTACTGGAGAATGCGATGCTTTTTGCAAGAAGCAGGCTGCCGCAGACTGCGCTTCCCTTGGATGTCAAAAGGTCCCAGCGAGGTTTTCCTGTACTCCGCGACCCCGTTAGCTAAAATACAATTCACCTTTGGCGACCACTACATATCTTCACAGTCGAGTTCTGCGCCATAGCCTATGTGATCTCTTATTTCAGCTTTGGCGGAAGCAAATCAAGCCAGTCATGTCGCTTAAGCCCCCCAGATCTCCTGGTCTGCTGGCTGCCATCTCAGCTAAATCGCCGTCAGGTCTAGATCGCCATGTCCACCTGGTCGCCATCTACATCCTCACATCTATACATGGCATTTATGATGGAGGGATGAAGGATGACGGTCATGATAAAGTGATATTATGAAGAGCAGATTATGTCATCTCTCATGCCACCTCCTCGCTTTATAAACCCCGCAATCTGTCGCGTCACTAAACTTCCCCTCTCCCTGATTCCCACTTGACATACCGACTCTGGATTGTCAACCAGAGTGGAAACTTAAGATCGTCAAAAGGTCAAACTCGAAGCATTCGCTCACCATGTCTGTAGTCTCGGAACCATCGATACTTGAAGGTGAGTGAGTGTTGTTGCCCACCGGCAACGCCCTGAGAGCAGTGCGAAAGTACTGATGGAACATTTCAGGGCTTAATGACTTATTCGCTGGATTCGATCATGAAGCAGCCCGCAGGAGACAAGAACAAAAGTTGCGACGCGCCGTCTCTGTCATGGCCAGATGACCGGACATCCGCGCCTGCAGCCGATGCTAACGATCATCTCCTACCCCTGACCGTATCCGCCGATCAAGTCGAATATGGCATTTTATGCCTCAACCTTTGGAAGCTTGGGTCAAATGTTCAGGGGCAATGGAAGCCTCGAGCGATATTGGAACACGACGGTTCGCTCACAGAGTTCGACCTCAGAAATTGGCCGATATTAGGGTCTGGCGCGGGCTCGGGATGGGGCGGACACGCAACAACTATTCGGTCCGACATATCTCTCATGGCGCAGCCCTGCGAGGCCATCTTGCACCTGCTTTTTGAGCGCCACTTAGACTCGAATCAGTCGCTAGGGGGGGGCGATGCGGTCATGAATCTTGGCTCGTTCAGCTTAGGGCCATTTTGGGGAGTCTTGCACAATGACAATGGAGTCCTGTCCCTTCGAGGACGTCGAGATCGAAATGACCGTCACATTCTCACGAGCCCATCTTTCTGGCATGATGGAAGATATGGAGCAGAATAAATGGCTCACAGGGACACGTCGTGATCTTGGTGGTCTTGAGCTTGTCGAAGCGAAGGACACTGACACTTTCTACCTCATGACGACCATATCTGCAGAAGACTACCGGGAGGGATCGGCTAAGTTCTCTCTTGAAAGCCCTTGGATTCAACCCGTCCGATTCGTGTACAAATCCCCCGGTCACCTCCATCTCTTGAGCCCGATCTCGAGCTGTTGCCATCTCCTTGGCCGCGTCCAGAGGTGCCGCCGGGTGACCAACAATAAGGCTCAGCTATACACTGCACAGCTTGTATGTGCACTGGAAAGCCTGCACGACTTGAATATAATCGGCTTGCTCAGCTCCGAGAATATCCTCTTGGATGTGTTTGGTAACATCCGTATCATCACCCCGAGGCTGTTCACGACCGACCATAGTTGCTGCCTCGGCCAAATGGCACATACCGCTCCCGAGATTCTGAGTGGTGATGGACCGTCTCAACTAACGGACTGGTGGATATTGGGGAGCTTCCTTCACGAGATTCTGACCGGCTTGCCCCCTTTCTATCACCAAGATCCGGTAGAGAGAGATCGCAAGATCCTCATGGAGGAGTTGGACGTGCCCACATACGTCCAGTGCGTCACAGCAGATATTTTACGACGCCTGCTGAACAAAAACCCAACCCAGCGCTTGGGAGGAGTACATGGTGTATCAGAGATCAAGGAACACGACTTCTTCGTGGGTCTCGATTGGCAACATCCCAGCGCTGGCTGTTCTGAACTAAGCCCTTTTCAACCACACGATGCCAAGAACATCCTCAAAAATTCACCTTTCAAGGGCACTACCCAACCGCCTCGAAAGTTTCGCGAGTCCGGGGGTTATGTGTACGAGGAGTACCCATATGGTCAACTGGCCAACGGCCGCAAACCCGAACAGACTATAGGACGTCTGCGAAGCTCGTCTGATATCTTCAACCGGGTCTCTCCGAGCGGGTGCATCTGAGCCCAGATCAGGCTGCTGCGAACGCTCTTCAGGCAGACTCTGAATGTGAGGGCGGCGAGCCCGAAGCAATCATGGCACGGCTCAAGGCGGCGTTACAGACGAGGCAAAGCACGGAGAAAGTCGCCCGTATTCTCGACGGCTGCGCCAGTGACGTACTAGCAACCATACTCATGTCTCCCATCCTCCTCGTCAACATTACACCCATCGAAACGATTGCGCCCAAGACATTGTTGTGCGAGGTCCCGATCATAGCGCTTGAATGGGCAGTGGAGCTTGGGCGTGCGGACCTGGTCCTCCTCCTCCTCGACCGGGGTGCGGATCCTAATCGTACCTTCGACGAGAGGTACGGCCCTGCGCTCACCCGGGCAGCCAGAGAGCGGAGGACGCAGCTCGTGGACATTCTTGCCCCCAAAACGAGTCGCATTCTCGCGCTAAAAACGCTCTGCCTGGCCGTCGAGCAAAAGGACATACCCACAGTCACATGCCTTCTTTCCCGCGGCGTCCCCTGCGACTTCGACACCACAGACCATCCCCTGCCGCCCCCGCGGACATCCCACTACGATTTGCACCTCTGCGGCTATGAGGACTCCCCATGGGGCCCGAGTTGGGACTTTGTTGTCCCCCCCGTCGTTCGCGCAGCGAGACACGGCGACGCGGCCATGGTTCGCTTGCTGTTGAGCCACGGCGCGGACCCTAACACTGCGTATCACTCAATGACCTGGCTAGCGCCGGAGTGGCACGCTTCCTGGCAGGAGGCGGCGGAGCACAGGGGCTCATGGAACTTTGGCTTCGTGTGTGGGCGGGTCGCGCAGTTGGCGACGCAGCTTGAACACCGGGACGTGGTCGACGCGCTGCTGGAAGGTGGTGCGGATATCGGGCTTCCCCATTCGGAGTGGCCCGGACCAGCACACTTTTGTCCCACGGTCCCGCGGAGCGTGTATCTCCGGGTAACGGCTGGGCTGGAGGAGGCTGCTGGAGGCCGGGGCGGGTAGGGGACGGTCCTGGAAGGGTCCTCGATCTGCGGTGAGGTAAGGGTGGTGGTGGTGTTGGTGGTGTTATTGGTTGAGAGTTGAGCCGGAGGTGCACCTTTGTTTCAACCGGAACCCACCAAGGCGCCGTCCACAGAAATGATTCTAGACTTGCATCGAGGATTAACAAGAACCAACGCACGACTTGGATTGGACGTGCGATCCCGAGCTTGAGGGGTGCAAGTCGGTTGTTGGACCGCCTTGAACTGCAAGGGCCGGGCCCTTGGTTCATAAAGATACCCCTGAACATATCCCTGCAACTGTGTGGGCCGATGCAGATCGGAGGTGGCCTGATTCGGAGAAAGCCCATGAGCGTCATGGCCGAAGATGAGCGACAGGCGCAGAGACATGGCTATTAGTGGCTGAGTACATAGTAATCGCTTCTTAAATTTGGTGAGGATATGTCCGTTTTTTTTTTGGGGGGGGGGGGGAGAGATTAGACACGTACGTAGTAAAATCACGATCCTACACCGAGGGACATCGGCAGCAAGTCGAAGTACCATCGCGGACTGCTTCCGTTCCACTTTATTTAAGAATCAGCAAATTGTATTTGGACATTGATTCACTCCTTTATGGCATTGAACCTTTTGTTCTAGATCGCGTAGATCAAACAACCTTCATTTTCCAGTTCCCAGAATACTATGCTTTCTAACAGGTCCCATCGCAATGAGAGCCCTATCCTGACTGCCGTCCTCCTCGTCTCAAAATGAATCATCAATATCCAACTCATTACGTTGGATTCGATTCCATGTCGTTAATTGAGCTTGCTCATGCAATCGCCCAGGCCTCCCCAGGTTGGACCCGGATATGGGGACCAAAATCCCATCAGATCAACAATACCATTGGGCAGAAGAACAACAGGACAAAGCTATTATAATCCCGCTTTCAGACCAGAGATGTAACATGTGTAGCTGTCAGTTTCACCATTCCTTTGTGCGCAGATTCCGCCAATACAATTCGAGTTGCGTCGGGTGGACAGGTTATGGCAGGCTACAACGCAGAACAAAGCCGGACTATTACTCGCACAGGCTTTGAAATGTGATGACTTCTCTATGGTGACAGAATTTTCAGCCTCATTATCAGTTAGTATCCCGCATGCTGTCGCACCCAGCCACTGGCTATGTTACAACCTTGGCCGGGCACCAAGAGTCAGATGCTTCGCAATGAGGGCTGATGGGCCTGGAACCGCAAGGCTCAAGGCTATAGAAACCACTGTGACGGACAAGAAAAGATTTAGGATCCTGAGCACAGATATCACATCGGCATCCAACAGTGGTGCCTGAGCTATGCGAAGCTACATCGGCCGGGCGACTTGCCTCTCCGAGAATGCGCTTTGTCGAATTGAAAAAGCTATTTAGTGCTGCCAGCCATGGTTACCAGGCACATGAAGTCATGAAAGTCAATGATGCACAGATTCTTCAATTGTTTTGTCATTTCATACGGAGTCGCACACTGTGGCTCAAAGGAATGGCATGCATGTGTACAGAATGGCGGGGCATGACGATAAAATCGTGCACCCCACGGGACCCCTGATTGGCTTCCCTGGATGTCTAATAGATACACAGAGAGTGCTTTTCCGGATGAAGGATTTTAGTTTCTCAGCATTTACGCCTTATCGAGCGGGCCTCTCCGGCCAGTCTAGACAGAGCAGACGTTGACGGAGCCTCCACTTGTCACATCATGTTTGGCAGTGTGGTACTTCTCCTACCCTCATGCTATCTATGACACATACTGTATTCCACTGTCGTTGGTTCCTCATTCTCGACATCCCTTATAATCTAGATTGCATTTTCTCTCCAGTAAGCCACGGCTGAAAGATAAAGAACTCAAAAGTGCGTGCGTCAGCCCAGAGGCGCCGGTTTGAATTAACACCGTTACAGCCCCTGGCTCTCCGAAATTCACCTCGTATTCAGTATCACAAGCTTGCGTGTGTCTCAAGATAGCAGAAAACGTTGGGCTACTCATACTGTAAACTGCCGGTAAACGGAAGAAGCCACTTGTCCGCGGACCAGGAAACAGGATGGCTACCAAGGAGCAAACGGGAAGAGGTGAATCGAAGGTTTGCTGTGAAAACTCAATTATCCCCAGCCAATTTGAAGGAGGCCAAGACCGCCAGCTGACTAGACCAGGTAATTCTGCTGAGATAGCTTGAGACCACACTTTTCAGGTGACCATCGATAAGACGCGCTTCTGACGCGTGACGTGTTACCTTCGCTTAACGATCTCATCACCCTCACCAAAGCGCGCACTGCCAAGAAAAGATGCAAACGGCCATGGGCTGCGACGAAAAGGGGATGTTGGTCAGACATTGCCCGCAGTGCCTCGCTTACGTGGTTGAATCTCCAGCTTGAGATCACGGTTGAGCCATACTAGGAAGTATGGCAACACGAGGTCTGCAAATCTCAACGCCTAGACTAACCGAAATGTAAACATCATGCTGTATTAAGCGTGTGATGAGGATCCTGGGACTTACGTGTGGGACACTTCTCAGCTGCAGCACAGCAACTCAATGGTGTGATGTTTGCGGTTGTCCCACGACACTATTAGCGTGCTTAACGGGTGTCACAACGCTCAGAGTCCCCAGTGCCGTGTCGTAGCAGACGCCAGATGGAAACAAAAGAGTCAGAGTACTTTGCCCGTTGCTAGTGTCAGGTCAATGTAGTCGCTAGGAACACGGCTGAGTGAGTTCCCGAGCGACCACCGCCGTCTGCTACGCCTCGTGACCCCCTGTCTCGGACCGCCGACCTTCGGTTACCCGCTCAGACGCGCTATCTATCATCTCGACAGCTCCGAGCTTTAAGCTCCAGCACCCAAGCCCCAAGCTCCAATCTTGAGCTCCCAGCCTCCTAGACTTTGCAAGCTTGGACGCCTGAACCACGCCGCAACCGAAGCCGCAAACATCAATGCTATCACGTTTCTTCTGCACCGGACTGCTCGCTCCTCCCCAACCGAGCTGTCAAGCTCTTGGCATCGGCTCGCCTTTTCCTGCGGGCAGCCCCAACCCCCGTGCGAACAGTCAGATCAGCGGCGCTTCGGGGGGAACGCGCTGCTGATGATCTCCCGGCTTGGCCTTTTTCTACGCCCGTCTACTAGTGTTCTAAAAAGTGGTGTCGAAGGCTTGCGCACTCTTTTTTAGGGCGTCTGACGAGGTATGCCCTGCTGGGGCAGAACCGTCCACATTTGGTGAGGCCAAACAAAGTTGAATGGCAAATGGTTCCTTATCTCCGGCACTCGTCCCCAAAAATCATTAAACATCATCGCGTCTGAAGGGGGGATGGACAAGTTTGTGGCGTTGATCAGATATTTCGTGGCTTGGTGTGGTTGTCTCAACTGCGCAGGCCATGGATGGCCTGGTTGACTCGCGGCACTCGCTCTAGCAAGACCGCATGAGGGGTCCAGATTGTGAGACTCGAGGTGACAGCGGCAGGGGAATGCAAGGAGACCAGGGCTAGACAATTCAGTCCTTGACCGATCACAGCCTTCTCCCCCCATCACTGCTAATCGGCCCCCTCTTTTTCTGCTTCCCGAACAATGTGGTGTGTTGACAAGTGGTGCTAGGTGGGCTCTCCCTTGTACTACAACAAAGTGCACAGGGATTGTCTTGTCTGATTGTGAAGAATTTACACAGGAGCAGGACGAATCGGGAATGAGGAGGCATCCAATTAGGCCTAGTACATGTTCTCCCCAGCCTATGCCGCTCGGATTGTAACCCCCGACGGGATGATCTGACCGCGTCGGGATCTGGTGCTTGTGCCCTGTCGACTTTGTGAAGATAACAACCCTGTAGAATGAGATCATTCATCCGCAAACACGAAACTCCCAGAAGCCTGGCGTCTCGGCTTGCGTCTGGTGCCGCGCCTCGCAGGTAGCCGGAACAGGCCAGCTTTAGCGATGACTAAACCACGCCTCCATCTTGGCCCGCCGTCTGTCTCGGGCTTCGGGCAGTGGTTCTCTAGGAAAAGAGGGGGACGGGCAGAAAAGCTGAGGAGTCTGGTCGTCATGCCCTTCTCAGGGGCTGCCGTGGGGAGTGCTCGCTGTGGCCGCTTGCATGAGGGATGCTTGGCATCTCAGCCACGAGTGAAATGTCTCAGACAAGGTCCCCTCCAGGGCATTGGAGGCTTCGGCTTCCCTTTGCCGATGGATCTAGCCCTGCGAGCTGTGGACTGATCGCGACGGGAGGCCTACCCACCTCGTCTTTGTGCGAGTCTAGCTGGATGACAGGTCGACTAGCAAGGGGAGCCAACCCCGCCTAGCTCCCTTTCTGATCGGACTACATTCTCCTAGTCGAGATGGCGCCATACTCCTTTTGGCAGTATGCTGTCGATCCTCCCTTGTCGAGCGAATAAGTGGACGTTAGCCAGAAATGCACTTTGCTTCGCTTTCCAAAGGAGCATCCTATTAGGAGAAGAATGACCTTGTCACAATCATGAGTATCGTGTGGCTAGCGTGGCTACTGTGCGGCGGCGACGAGATCGAGCCGCAAGCGTCAGGCTCGGTCCTTGTGTAACGCTCTTCCGTTGGGGGGCCGCACGAGCTGAGGAGCCAGCGGATGTGCGGATGCGACAGGATCAACGAGCCATGAGGAGTGGCATGTGGCGTCTTAGCCTGCAAGGTACGAGGTGCAGAGTGTGGGCGGCGCTTTTTCTGTAGTGATCTGATCTACGGTGGAATGCAGGGGTTTGGCTGTTTAAGACCTCGAATGAAGGAGCTTTCGCGACGTACTCGGTCAAGACAGACGGTCGACTTCCAGCTTGGTGCATGCATGGTAGTCACGTTGACGGTGAGCTACACGTGGTGGATGAAAACAAATGAAGTTGGACATCTCAAGAGGTGGAAGTGAAGGCCAGGATATGGTGCGAATAGGTTCAGAAGCTCGTCTATGAAGAATCTTGGCCGACCATTCACCAGTGCACACCAGCATGATGCTGCCAAGGCCTGGGCCTCAAGGCCAAGCCTTGCGTCACTTTCCGGCTTGAGCTTTTGTGACGAAAGTGACAAAGATCCTCCGCGTCGTGTTCCTCGCTGATAGCGCCTCCCATGCTCCCTGCCCTAGGCTGGTATTGTGGCAACCTCCACACGATCCACAACATAGGCACAGGAAGCATATACACGGGCGGTAAAGTTTTGACTAGTCTCCTCGTGTCGTTTGTTTTAGGCCATGATATTGGATCTCAAGCCAACTCGTTCGTGCCCCACCGAGGACATATCACGCCCTGCGCGACAGCGTTGCCACCCAGCGGCCTGCACCATAGCTCCAGGCATGTTAGACAAGTCCAGAGCTTTGAGAATGTCTAACCCATCCTAGGCCATGAATATGTCCGCAACCGTGCTTCTCTTGGAGCCTCGTGGTCGTGAAGCCCAGACCCTAAGGAACCCTAGGGCTGCGGCTGAGCAGGCCGTGGAGCTGGTGATGGGTGATCCTTTGGAATCGACGCGACGCGGCAGATGGAATGAGAATATCCCTGAACCTCGTATGGGTACCACATCATACCGTTCTTTGCAGCAGAGGAATCTACGAAAGCGTCGAGGTGAGCGACATAGCGACCCGGGGCTTGGGTCCTGCTGAATCCCAGTCTCGAACCCTGGGATCCGCCTCAGCCCCTTTCCGACAAACCATATCAGTATCTATGACTTTGGGTTCCATGGTATCGAATTGATATCAAGTATAAATCACTCCTGTCCTCTTCTCTTGGCCTTTCGGTTACTCGCTCATCTCATCCATCTCATCATCAGCACGATCATGATCTGAGATCCCACTACTAACAACAACAGTCGACATTATGATGACAAATAACATTGATCGGCTGAGCCTGGCAGCCTTTGCTCTGCTCGCCAGCCAGGCCAGCATTGCGGGCGCCTCCAGCATGCGCCGCGTCACTCGCTCCTCCTCCATCGACTCCCCCTCCGCCGCCGGCCTGGTTGCCCGCGGCGCCCGACACGAACCCTGCTGGTCAGTTATCTCCTTGAACCCCAAGGAACACGGCTGCAAGGCGGCCGAGCTCGCCGTCAACGGCACATGTCAGCCCCTTACCTTTGGCGACGCTCTCGAGTCGTGCCCCGACGGCTGTGAGCCGGGCCAATGGTGTGACGAAGGCAAATGCGAGCCCATTCAGATCATCCTCGATCCGCTGCATTGCGGCGATATCACGCCCGTCGAACTCGCTCCCGGCGAAGTCTGCGTCAACGGCATTGCCATCCCTCTCGACCTCACCGAAGACCCGCATGTCTGCGGACCTGGCAAGGACAAAACCAAAGCCTGCGATCCTGGTAACTACTGCGACAATGGCGTTTGCTCCCCCATCACCCTCGGCTCATCCACCATTATTGTCGGCACCGATCCGTACCACTGCGGCGTTGACGCTGCCACCTGCGAGCCAGGCCAGCTATGTGTCGACGGCGGGTGCCACGATGTTGCCGTCGGCCAGCCGCTCGACAAGTGCAAGAAAGAAGATCTGCACCCCGGCACATTCTGCTGGGAGTCCGATATTGTTCCCATGCACATCAGCACCTACCCTGGCAGTTGTCCCGAGGGCCAGGTCTCTGTCTCGGGTGTCTGCTTTGACGACCTACCCAAGACTTGCCAGCCACAAGGCGGCTCTGGGTCTGGGTCTGGGTCTGGGTCATCTTCGGGATCCAGCTCAGGCTCTGGCAGTTCTAGCTCAGGCACGGTCAAGGGATCCGCGCAGTACGGCGGTTGGTTCCCCGATGCTGGCTATGGCAGCGTGCAACACAATGGACAGTGTTATAACTTTGGCCGCCCCTCGAGCTGCGGCGACAAGTCGTGCGGTCCCAACTCTTTCTGCTGCGGCAACACATGCCTGCCGCTGGGCGGCGGCAGCGAATTCGAGGGATGCGGCAGTGGCTGCTCAAACGGCGAATTCTGCTACCGCGACAGCTGTCGTCCCGTCTACATTGGCCAGCCCGGCGGTGGACCTGACGGCGACTACGTCTTTGACTGTCCTTGCGGCGACACTGTTTGTGGACCCAACGAGGTCTGCATTGGCGGCGCCGTCTGTGTTGACCTGACGCCCGGCAATCCTGGCAGCTGTGGCTCTTACGGAGCTTGTCCTCCTTCTTTCGTCTGCCTCAAAGATACCTGCGTCCCCGGAGGAGGGGGAGGAGGAGGAGGCGACGGCGAACCTGGTGTCTGCAACCCCACCTGCGCCAAGGACGAAAGATGCGTTGACGGCGCCTGCGTCCCGCTCACCCAGCCTGGTGGATGCGATCCCGCTTGCGAAGGCGACGATAGCTGCCTCAACGGCGTCTGCATTCCCCCTGTGGGACCCGGCTGCAGCCCTGCTTGCGGTCCGCTCTCGACGTGCGCCAATGGCGTGTGCGTGCCCATTGTTGGCCCCAACGTCTGCTTCCCGCCTTGCGACAGCGACGACACGTGCATTAATGGTGTCTGTGTCCCTGATGCCGGCCCTGCTTGCAACCCTGCCTGCTCCGGTACCGACACATGCATTAATGGTGTCTGTGTTCCTGTCGTGGGACCTGTCACCTGTGATCCGGCCTGCGAGCCCGGCTCCCAGTGTGTTGACGGCCAATGCGTTCCCGTCGTGGGTCCTGTAACGTGCGAGCCTTCGTGCCCTCCTGGCTCGACCTGCGTCAACGGTGTTTGCGTGCCCCTCGTCGGACCCGAGACGTGCGACCCTGCTTGCACTGGCGGCGCTACATGTCTCAACGGCGTCTGCGTCCCTCCTGTTGGCCCTGTCTGCAATCCCACCTGTGCACCTGGGTCCGTCTGCGTTAACGGTCAGTGTGTTCCCGTTGTCGGACCTGTTACTTGCACTCCCGCCTGCGACTCTGATGAGGTTTGCCTGAATGGCGTCTGCGTTCCATCAACCAACCCTCCCGGCACCTGCGATCCAGCATGCACAGGAGACGACTCTTGTGTCAATGGCGTCTGCGTCCCTCCTGTTGATACCTGCACACCAGCCTGCACTGGCCTCGATACCTGCATCAACGGCGCGTGTGTGCCGCCGGTCGGCCCCGTCACATGCGATCCGGCGTGCACCGGAACTGACACGTGCGTCAACGGCGTCTGCGTCCCCACTACCGGCCCCGTGTGCGACCCACCCTGCGGCTCCGGTGAGCTGTGCGCTAACGGCGTTTGTGTGCCGGTGACTCCACCCTCCGGATGCAATCCCGCTTGCGGACCCCGGTTTCGTCTGCGGACCCGACGATACGTGTCTGCCCATCATCGATCCGCCCCACCTGCAATATCGACCCGGCGGCGGCTGTCGGTCGTCGCCAGACGGGATCCTGCCCGCCCGGTACGACCTGTGCCATGGGTCCCAATGGCCCCGTGTGTGTGCCGAATCCTCCCGACACCTGCACGAATGATTCCGAGTGCGACAGCGGAGAGCAATGCGTTGAGGGTGTTTGCATCGTCCTGCCCAACCCTGGCTTATGCGACCCAGCTTGTACTGGGACCGACACATGTGTCCTCGGCGTCTGTGTTCCCGCGAACCCCACGTGCACACCGGCCTGCACTGGAACCGATACCTGCGTCAACGGCGTCTGTGTGCCGCCGACGGGACCCGGTGTCTGTGAGCCAGCTTGCGAATCTGGAGCGACCTGTGTTCTTGGTGTCTGTGTGCCCGTCACGAACGAGTGCGAGCCTGCTTGCGTTGCGCCCGAGACGTGTCTCAACGGCGCATGCGTGCCTATCGTGCTCCCTACCTGTCCCAACGGGTGTCCTGCTGGTTCGACCTGCATCATCGGCGTTTGTGTGCCTGACCAACCGCCCACGTGCAACCCTGAGTGCGCAGAGGGCTCTACTTGCGTCCTTGGCATCAACGGCGTCTCCGTCTGCGTGCCGGACGTGACGCCTCCCACCTGCGAACCCGAGTGTGGCGATGGCTTCACCTGTGCCCTTGGTGTTGGAGGTGTCTCGATTTGCGTCCCCGATGTCGGCCCTCCCGTCTGCACTCCCGAGTGTGCTGAGGGATCGACGTGCACCCTTGGTCTGGGAGGCGTTGGCGTCTGTGTACCCGATGTCACGCCTCCTGCTTGCACACCTGAGTGCGGCGAAGGATTTACCTGCGTCATCAGCCTCGGCGGCCTCAGTGTCTGCATTCCCGTCGTCGTGCCACCCGTCTGCAACCCTCAGTGTGGAGATGGCTTCACGTGCGTTATCAACGCGCTCGGCATCACCGTGTGCGTTCCCGATGTCACGCCTCCTGTGTGCACTCCCGAATGCGGCACTGGCTTTACTTGTTCGGCTGGCGCTGGTGGCGTGGGTATCTGTATTCCCGACGTCACACCCCCTGTGTGCACGCCCGAGTGCGGTACCGGCTTCACCTGTGTCATCGGAGCCGGCGGACTCAGCGTCTGCGTGCCTGAGATTTCGCAGCCCGAGTGCAACCCCGCGTGCGGCCCCGGCTTCAACTGCATCTTCGGTGTCAACGGTGTCAGCATCTGCGTCCCTGATGTGACGCCTCCCACGTGCACCCCTGAGTGCGGCGAAGGCTTCACCTGCGCCCTCGGTGTGGGCGGCGATGGCGTCTGCATTCCCGATACCAACCCAGGCTGTGAGCCGGCCTGCAGCAATGGCCAGACTTGTGTCGCCAATACCTGTGTCCCGGCCACCTGCAACCTGCCCACCGTCAGTGGTCTCGCCCTCGACAAGCGTCAGCAGGGCGACTGTCCTGAGGGCTTTACCTGTGCTGTCGGCGCCGGCGGCACTGGCATCTGTGTGCCGACCGTCAATCCCGATGTGTGCAACCCGACCTGTGCTGCAGGCTCGACCTGCATCAACAATGTCTGCGTTCCTGACACATGCACCATTCCCAACGAAAGCATCGGTATCTTGAAGCGTCAGACACAAGGAACCTGCCCTGACGGCTTCAACTGCGTCATCGGCGTTGGCGGCGTAGGCGCCTGTGTGCCTGATCTCGGCCCTGAAGTGTGCAACCCGGTCTGCGGCCCTGGCTTCACCTGTGTCGACGGACAGTGCGTGCCTCAGACGTGCACCATCAGCATCGGCGTCAACCTTCTCAAAAGACAGACACAAGGTGATTGTCCCGATGGATTCGTTTGCGCCCTTGGCGTAGGCGGCATATGCATCTGCATCCCCGATCTGACGCCACCGACTGGTTGCACACCCGCTTGTACCACAGGCCAGACTTGTGTCAACAACGCCTGTGTGCCGCAGACGTGCATCATCGAAGTGGGCTTGCGGCTCGGTAAACGCCAATCCCAGGGTAACTGTCCCGATGGCTTCCTCTGCGTCGCTGCTGTTGGTGGCGCGACCATTTGCGTACCAGATCTCACGGGCCCTGAGACTTGCACCCCGGCTTGCACGGGTGATACTACCTGCGTCAGCGGTGTCTGCGTACCGAACACGTGCACAGTCACACTCGACATCAGCAAGAGACAGACCCAGGGTGACTGTCCCGACGGCTTCAACTGTGTTGGTAGCGTCTGTGTTCCTGTCGTTACACCTCCCGTCTGTTCACCCACGTGCAATGCTGGTTCGACATGTGTCGGCGGTATCTGCGTGCCAAACACCTGCACACTGCCTCTGTTCCGACGCTTCGATAAGCGCCAGAGCCAGGGTGACTGTCCTGAAGGCTTCGTCTGTACTGTTCCCGCTGGAGGTGGTCCCAGTGTCTGTTTGCCTGCTACAACCCCGGAGACCTGCAACCCAACCTGCGCGGCCGGCTCCCTGTGTGTGGGCACGACGTGCGTGCCTCTCGGGTGCACGATTCCCGCCCCTACCCTCAAGATGGCGAATCGTCTGTCCCAGGGTACCTGTCCCGACGGCTCGGTCTGTACGATTCTCACAGGCGACAGTGGAACTTGCACGCCCGAGGTTCCTAACACCTGCACGCCAGACTGCCCGACGGGAACCACCTGCATCGCTGGCCAGTGTCTTCCCCAGGTCTGCACCCTCCCCGAGTTGACGAGGTTCACAATGAAGCGCCAGGTCCAGGCCGACTGTCCCGACGGCTTCACCTGCACTGTCGCCACCGGCAACACAGGCATCTGCACACCTACCGTGCCCGCCACCTGCACACCCGCCTGCGGAACCGGAACCACCTGCGTCGGCACCGTCTGTGTGCCGCAGTCCTGCACCGTCCCTGTGGCCATCCCCAGGGCGAAGCGCCAGGTCCAAGGAGACTGTCCTGAAGGCTTCGAGTGCGACTCTATCGTCGGCGGTGTCGGAACCTGTCAACCCGTGACGCAGCCGACCAACTGCGGTGATACTG
>NW_003315023.1:305462-312095 GCF_000150825.1 Verticillium alfalfae VaMs.102
CGAGACGTGTTCCGCTCCTATTAGCGGCCCCGGGCCTAAAACTTTTGAACCGAACAACCCGCCGGCCAACTGCGGTGATACCGGTGGACCTTGCGAGAGCGGCCTGATTTGTGTCGACGCCGACGTTGGTGGTATTTCTGCTGATATCCGCATCCTTCCGCGTGTCTGGAATCTATCGGCAACACTGGTTGTGATGTAGGCGAGGCGTGTCCCCTTCAAATTGGAGGCGGCGCCTGACGGCCTGCGTGCAAATACTCCTGTGGGCCTCACTTGCACGCGGGCTTGCGGTTCTACCGAGACTTGCACAGCGCCGGTAGGCGGCCAGGACCCAACACCTGTGAGCCCAATACCGGGCCAGTCAACTGTGGGGATACCGGTGGACCTTGCAAGAGGGAATTAATCTGCGTCGACGCTGACGTTGGGGGCATTTCTGCGGTTATCTGAATCCTTCAACGAGTCTGTATTCCCGTGACCAACTTTGGTTGCGGCAAGACAAGAAATGCCGTCTCCGGCTCGGCGGCGGGTTCATTCACGGCATGCGTACCCGAAACTCCCTCCCGCCGAATTTACCTGCCACACCGGTTTGGGATTCCACCGAGACGGGTACTGCGCCTGTCAGCGGAATTGGACCTAAATACTTGCAAGCCGAACACGGAAACGCCGGCCAACTGCGGGGACACTGGGGGCCCATGCAGGGGGAAGCCTCATCTGTGTTGAAGCCGATGCTGGGTGGAACCTCCCCTAAATTTGGTTTCCCCCCCACGAGGCTGTGTTCCCGTCACCAACTTTGGCTGCGAATACAGGGGAAAACATGCCGCCTCCGGCTCGGCGGCGGCTCACCCACGCCATGGCGGTCCCCGATACCCCCTCCGGCTGGACTTTACGGTCAACGCCGGCTTCGACTCCTGGCGAGGACCCGCACCAGCGCCTTTTCAGCCGGCACTGGAACTTAATTCCTTGGCGAGGCGAAACACGGTAACCGCCGCCCCAACTGCGGCCGACCCTGGCCGGCCCTTGCAGGCGGTTAGCCTTATCTGTGTTGAAGGGCCGATGTCGGCGTCGCCTCTGCTGATTTCTGCATCCCTCCCACGAGTCTTGCACTCCTATTACCAACTTTTGGTTGCGATGCAGACGAAAACATGCCGCCCTCCAGCTCGGCGGTGGCGGTCTTCACGGCCTGCGTGCCCAGCAACATCGAAACACGGGGCCCGGTTCTGTACCCCGGGATGTCTGGCTACCGAGACGGTGCACAGCACCAACCAACGGTGAAGGCCCGAACACCTGCGAGCCGAATAATGCGCCTGCCGCATGTGGCGATACTGGAGGCCCTTGCACTGGTAGTCTTATCTGTGTTGAGGCCGATGTCGGCGTCGCCTCTGCTGATTTCTGCATCCTCCCACGATTCTGCACTCCTATTACCAACTTTGGTTGTGATGCAGGCGAAACATGCCGCCTCCAGCTCGGCGGTGGCGGTCTCACGGCCTGCGTGCCCAGTACGTCGAATACGGGCCCTGTCTGTACCCCAGCATGCCTGGCAACTGAGACGTGCACTGCACCCGTGAGCGGCACCGGGCCCAACACCTGCGAGCCGAACGAAGTCACGACGCCCCAGCCCCTCGTCTGCACGCCCGGCTGCACGTCCACCCAGACGTGCACTGCGCCCAGCAGTGGAAACAGGCCCGAACACGTGCGTGTCGAATACTACGCCGTCGTCGCCTTGCGCCCGCCGACGGGGATTGTGGCGAGGGCCTCATCTGCGTCGCTGGCGGTCTTGGCAGCGCATCGGTGAACGTGTGCATCCTTCCAAGCGGTTGTCTCCCTTTCCTCAACCTCGGCTGTAGCAGCTCTCAGGTGTGTGTAGTTTCGCTCAGTGTTAGCAGCCTTACAGCATGTGTCCCTAGATAGACCAGCTGGATCGAGCGGTCTGTCGCTTTATGCGTGTGGCCTGGTTTCTTTGTGTTCTATTAAAAGTGATGAATGGTAGTAGGAAAAATTGGATTCTGTAATGCGGTAGCTAGTCACAGTTATGTTCGGAAACCAAGAATCAGAGTTTGTCACTACAATCATGACCGGATCAGAATGATGCAGTCTCTACCCAGTGACTTTTTCGAGAAACTGATGAAAGGCAAAATATTCCAAGCAACCTAGTCGGCCCGTGTCTCCCGAGGTAGTGTCAGGACCCCTGCGGAGCCACCAAGGGCCTGCCATGCTAAGGGGCTGGCTAGGGGGCTAAGGGCCCGGAGAGAACGTATATATAGGCTGCGGAGGGCCCCCTAAGCTACGGAGGGCTAGAATTCAGATATATTCCTATCCTATACTTATATTCTATCTATCTACGGACCCTATAGAAGACCCCTTTATTCTACTCTAAATAACGCTCTAATATATTAAATTCTCTACCTTATAGAGTAGACCGTTAGGGCTTCCGGTACTATACCGCTCTACGTAATTACTAGCGTACTGAAAAACTTCGAACCCTAACTAACGTAATAGAGACCTACGCTAGTTCGTATTAATAGAAGAGTACGGAGGATACCGCTAACGAATAACGCTTAATTATAAACCGCTTAGAGTCTAAGTCGCTTAGATAGATAGCTACGGGGTAGAAGAGGCTACGATTATAGAGCCCTACCGTTATGAGTAGAGGAGAGACCGACGAAGAAGAACGCTTAGAGAGAGCTATAGAGCGTATAAAGAAGCGAGTCCGTATAGAATCGCTATAAAAGGAGCTTAATACCCTTAATAGATTACGGATTAGTGAAGAATTAACTATAAAGCCTCGTAATTTCTATAATATATCTAAGGAGGCTAGACTATAACCTCGACCTACTAAGACCTATATATTATCGCTTAATATAATAACCTCCTTAATACTATTAAAGCTATATTAACTAAGGATTAAATTAGCGAAATTATTAGAGTATATTATAGAGACCCGTTCTATATTTAAATAGTTCCTTAAGAGCTATAAAGAGTAGTTCGAAATCGATAAAGATAGGTTTAGAGAATTAAATAAGTATATTACTTAGGCGGCCTAATACTTTACTCTATATATTAAAGAGGTATAGATAAACTATTAAGAATTATACTCTATAAATAAGGAATTTAGCTAAGAAGACTTTTAATAGTTCTTCTAGGATAAATAGGGTAGCTCTATATAAATATAGTATTAAGGATTTTATAAATAGGATTAATTATAATAAAAGAATAAATAAATTATTAAGGAATTTATAAAAGAATTCTATAATAGAATAAAGGATATAACGTTAATATTAATAAAAGAGGACTATATCGAATAGCTATTTATAAAACTATTATTAGAAATATAGAGGGTATTTATAAAATAGCTTTAATAATTATAGAGTATTTAAAAGGTTATTAATATAATTAAATAATTTAAAGACTATATAGGGGACTATTATAATACTAAAGTAAGAGGCCGTAGCTTACTAAATATAGGATAGAACTATAATAAGTATAGAAAGAGGAGTCTTTAATAAAAGGAGCGGCCTAAGGCGCTTAGGATACTTAATACCTCTATAATAAAGAAGGACGAATAGGGATCGTTAATAGGATCCGCCTCTTCTAGGAGAAGCTTAATAATACTATAATAAAGGCCCTTATCCGAAATCGAGTACTTTAATTATAATAAATTAAGTTATTATTCTTTAATATATATAGAGTTATAGAGGAATAGTAAATAAAGAGGATATAAAATAGGATTAAGAGTTTATAAATACTATAATTATAAAAGAGAAAGATATATTATATATTTCTATTAAAAGACTATAATAATAATATACCTTAATAATATATAAAACGCTTAGAGTAAAGGACCCTTTATAATTATATAATAAATAATAATCTATAGCTATATATAAATAAGTAATAATTAAAGAGCTATAATAGTATTTATAGATTTAGGTATAGACTTTAATATTATCTTTTATAACCTTTTAAAAAAAGCTAATTAAAATAAAGAACTATAGCTTTATAAAAAGGTTCTATTAATTATAGGATATTCGCTATAGACTTATAGCTAAATAAAACTAAGAGTAAAGCTAAAGGATAGTTTTAATATTATAAAGACTATAGAGAATAAATTCGTAATAGTAGACCTAAGAGATTATAATATATACCTTAAAGTACTTTAGCTTATTATTATAGACTTATTAATCTATTAATTAATTAAGGAATAGAGATTCCCTATTATTACGAAGGATATTATAATCTTAGGGGACGTTAGAGAGATTAAGGGTAATATTATAATAAAGGGATTTACTTAATTCCCTATATTTAAAAGAGGTAGAGCTCTAAGACTACGATAATTATAAATAGAGTATATTAGAGTAATAGAAGCTATAGGGAGCCCTGAGCTTCCTACTATTTACGTTAATTATATAAACGTCTTCTCGGAGGAGGGTATAGTATTATTACCTCTATATATAGTAATAGATTACTAAATCGAGCTTAAAAAGGGTAAGTAATTATTATAGGGGCTACTATATATACTAAACCCTATAGAGTTAGAGGAACTATAGACTTACTTAGAGGAGACCCTCGATTATAGTTAGATCCGCTATTTAAGGAGTTCCGTAAATATACTTATACTATTTATACTAAAGAAGGGTAATAAATTATACCTTTATATAGACTATTATAGATTTAATAGGATTATAAAAAAGGACTATACTATATTCCCCTTTATAAGTAAAATCCTCGATTATTTATTTAATATTATAGTATTTATAAAGCTCGATTATTACTCTATTTATAATTAAATATAGATTATTAAAAGCGATAAATAGAAAATAGTATTCTATATATATTATAGATATTTCGAATATATAATTATACTATTTAAGCTATTAAATGCCCCTATAACGTTCTAGGTATATATTAATAAGACTTTTATAAAGCTAGTAAATTATATTTATATCGTCTACCTTAATAATATCTTAGTTTATAGTAAAAACTTTATAGACTATAAAAGTTATATATAAGAGGTATTAATATAGCTATAAGAGGCGGGACTATATATAAGCTTAGAGAAATACGAATTCTTAATTATAGAGACTAGCTTTTTAAGATATATAATATTACTTTATAGTATTAGAATAAAAGAAAACTATATCTAGGCGCTATAGGACTAGCCTCTCTTTATATTTATAAAGGATATTTAATAATTCCTAAGGTTTATAAACTTCTATTATAGGTTTATTCGTAACTTCTCCTATATTATATTAAAGCTAACTATAGAACTCTATAGAGGTCGGAAAAGGCCTTTAACGTTATCGGAAGTAAACTATAAAGCTTTTTATTAATTAATAGAAGCTTTTATTAGCGCTTTACTATTATAGTACTTCGATTTATACCTCTTTATAAGATTAGAGATTAATACTTCTAAAAGGGCGATAAGCGTAATCCTACTATAGAAGTACGATAATAGCTAGTACTTTATAGGGTTCTAATTATATAAGTTAATAGATATAGAGTAACGCTATAATATAAGTAAAAAGGAGCTATTAATAATTATCGATACTTTACGGAATTAGAGGTAATACTTAGTATATCCGTAGTAGCCGATATAAGCGCTAACGGACTACTTTAACCTCTAGTTTCTAGATACTAAGAAACGGCTTAATATATAATAGCTATAATAGCTTAAGGAACTTAGTACGGTTAACCTAGATATCGTCTTCTACTCTAGGAAGAATAATAGTATAGATATATTATTTAAGTAACCGGACTATATAAAAGTAAACCCTAGAGCTATAGAAGATATACTAATATTATTATAAGAGAAGCTATAGATATAACTATAGATTATAGCTATAGGAGGAATATATATATTAAGAGCTAGAAGGGTTATTATACTAGAACTATAGAGAATCCGTAGGCTTTATATATAGCGTTATATATCTATAGCTAAAGGCGTATAGTAGAAGGGTAAGCGTTTAAGTAAGAACCTATAAGAGTTTAATAATTAGAAATCCGCTCTTAGCTAGGGGAGCTAAGAGTACTATAATATAGTAATACTATGCTTATTACTTAAGCCTACTATAAGGGGTAAAGCTAACTAAGCTATACCTCTCGAGACTACGCTAGTATAAGGCGTTAAGTCTAAAACCGTAGATAGCTAACTCCGCGGCCTACTATTAGAAGCTATTCGGACTACGTAATAGAGAGACGTCTTTATTAAATAGCGAATAGAATCTATAATAGATTAGAAAAGTAAAGGGTTAGAGGTATCTATTAAGGCGTAAGGATATATATTACTACTAAGTATAAGAGTCGAAAAGCGATACGGGCTATAGGGTATCTAGACCTAGGGCTATAATAAGCTAGTATAGATTAATAATATAGTATATATACTTAGGGATATAAATTTATAGAAGGAGATTCTAGAGGTATATTACGATAATACTATAGTAGGGTACCTTAGTATAAGAAGAATACTAAAATAGCTATAGAACGCCTTCTTCTAGGAAGGTTAGCGTAGAGATATAATTAATTAAATATAAACTTATAATATATATTAGAAGACGAAGCTATAGATATATAAACTATATAGCCTATTAATACTATTACTATTTATAGAACGATTATAATAGGAGATCTCTATAGACTTTA
>NW_003315023.1:312659-334263 GCF_000150825.1 Verticillium alfalfae VaMs.102
ACTAATTCGAAAAAGGCGATTTAATATTACTCTCTATATATGAATATTAAATAGCAGAGACTTAATATAAAGTTTACGGATAAATAGCTTAGCTTATTTAAAGTAGAGGAAGTAATAGGCTCTTATAGATTAGCTTATAAGCTAATATTACTTTTATACTATAAAATCTATAACGTTTTATTAATCTCTATATTAGAGACGTATTATTTAAGGGATAGGGTAAACCCTAAAGAGCTATAGTTATTATTAACTATCTTACTATAAGAGGAAGAACCCTTTTACGTAATAGAGTTAATCTAAAGGTATAAGGGACTATAATAGAAAAGATAATACTATATCCGATAAAAAGGATATAGTATAGAGGACGATTCTTAGGAATTTATAGATAATATTAGCGATAATTTAATAAAGGATTATAAATAACGGATTAAGGAGCTATAGAGTATAATAAAAACGAACTTAATTTAGGCCTAGAGGCTATTAGCTTAATATATAATAATAGAATAAAGTAAAATACCTAAAAGTATACATTTTAAAAAATAACTTAATAATAACGTTATTATAGAGCGGATTAATATATAGAGTATAATAAGGGAATTATTATAAGGACTTATAGCTAAGATAGTAAAGGAAGTAGCGATAGACTCTTAAGTATATATAGTACGCTCTACTTAGTCTATAGAATAATTATTTATAGGAATAAGAGCTAGGGCTATAGTATTAACTATAGTTATAGAAGTTATTACTTCCTCCCCCGCTTCTTTTATTTCTTCTTCTTCTTTTTTTTCTTCTTTTTCTTCCTCCTCCTCGACCTCGTTATCGTTAATAGTAGCGGTAGTAATAGCGTTGGTAATAGTAGTAGTATAGGCCTAATAATAAGCGTAATATAGGCTAGAGATTATAGTCTCTATTATAGCCTCGAACGTAGCGAGTAATTAATTAATTAGAAAGCCCTTACCCTCTATAACTATTAGATTCCGCTATATTATACTAAGCTATATAATAATAGCGCGGGTATTAGTATAATTAAGGACTTAGAATAACGTTAATATAATAGCGTAAAGCTAGTTAACTATAGAGTACTAACCTCCTAATACTTATACTTACTATAAACGTACTCGGAGTACGAGGTAGCTATAGCGGCCCCTTCCTAGTTAAAGTAACTAGCGGACTAGCGCTATACGATATAGGATATATAGAGCGTATAGGGTACCTCGCGCTCTATATTATCCCGTAGCTAAGCGGCTAAGTAGTACTATAGCTACTCGATCTCCTTCTCTTTAGCTTAATTAAGAATATAGCCCTCTAAGGCCTAAGTTTAAATCCTCTTTTACTCCTCTAGAGTAAAATAGTCTATCTATCTATAAAAAGTTAATATAATATATTATAGGGCGAAAGCTATAGAGTATATATAATTATAGTAATAATAATAGTATTATAGTTACTAAATAACCTATTAATAATAGAATAATATCTTTATAATTATAAGATTTACTAATTCTTTAATTTTAATATTAAAATAATAAGGAAAATACTATAGGTTAATAAACCGAAATAATAAAGAAGCGCGGACTAAAAAGGATTTATAAATAGTAAATAGTAGAGGGCTAAAGAAAGAGAGTTAGAAATAGGCTATAGTAAAACGCTAAAAATCGATTAATAGGGCCTCCTTCTAATTTACGTAGACCGGCTAAGTAGCTACGAGAGAAGGACTCTACTATAGAGCTACGGGTATAATATAGGGTAATAAGAGGAAAGCTCCGGAGTAAGGCTATTCCTACCGACTCCTAAGGACTAGGAGTCCTAGAGGGGGGGATTATATTAGGACCCCTACGGAGCTACTAAGGGCCTGCTATGCTAAGGGGCTAGCTAGGGGGCTAAGGGCCTGGAGAGAACGTATATATAGGCTGCGGAGGGCCCCCTAAGCTGCGGAGGGCCAGAATTCAGATGTATTCCTATCCTATACCTATATTCTATCTATCTGCGGACCCTGTGGAAGACCCCTTCACTCTGCTCTAAACAACGCTCTGACAGGTAGAGTGATCATCATCGTTATCAACCTTGCTGATCAAAACATGCTGGAAGACACTGCCTTGACTTTTCCTTGATTGACATGTCTGCTATCTTCACTGGGAAAGAGCCGGCACTGGACCAGGCCAAACGAACGGGCCTCACAGCCCCATCGTGGCATGAACCTAATCTTACCTACCTGATGAGAGTGAGAATCTATGGCTTGAGGTTGATCTCGACGTCCCGCACTTGCCCTGCCGTGGCTGTTGCTCTCCGCGAGAGTCGTAAAGACGTAAAGGTCCGCTGTCGACCATGGTTACTTCATAATGACGAATGAATCATGAGGAATAACAATAAAGGGTATGTCAGGCCTCGTGTGCCGTAGCAAGGGCGACGTAGAGGAGGTATTCAAGGACTCGTCAAGGTCACGATTCCGCTGTGTATACTTTGGCAAGGCGACGTTGCGCAACATGCCATCTCTGGATCTCTTCTCGGCTTCAATACATCGTCTGCTAGGTTCCGATGAGAAATGATTCTCTTCTATCTCTATCTATTTCGAAACATAATGATACGTTGCTCATGAATACCATCATGAGAGGCACTTTTCCGATACAAAAATGACGAAGCCCACGTCAGCTGCCCGCAGCTGCCAAGACCTACACACGCGGCCAGTACGTACCGATGGCAGCGATGAGCTCGTGATTGGGCGACGCTTAACCAGCGAGCAAGAGCTCCTGACGTAGCCCCTCCTTCTTCGTGTTGCGAGGCTCTAGCTCGCCATCTCGTCGTCGCCTTGATCGTCGCCCGCCTGATCGTCATCATCATCAATTTCACTGCAACACCTGCATGTCCGCCTCTTCTTCACTGCATCCATCAGTCAATATTGTCCCGCAAACCTCACTCCACCTGTTGTATCCCTCTCCCCCAACCTACCATCATCTGCCTCACACAGTGAAACCCCGCAGTCGCCCTGTCATCGCGGGCCAGACTCCCCTGCTCATCGCACAATGGCGTCGATCCTCACCTCGGGCATGGCAAAACTGAACCCCTTCGCGGCCCGCACCCACGAGGACGACACAGAAGACGACGGCGAGGAGGTAAGCAACGGCACCCTTGCCGGCGGAGGCCACGGTGCTCGCGACACGGCCCTCAAGCACAACCTCCGCGTCAGCCATGCCCTCAAGGCCTATATTGCCGAGCACGGCATTCTGCCCGCGAGCGATGTTGACCTCGAGACCGAAGATGTCGTCGGGCCAGCTCTTCGCGACCTCATCGTGCGACCGCACATCAGGGTTCCCGCCGACGTCACCGACAGATCCTACCCGCTGCCAGACTATTTTGTCAGCTCGAGCCACAACACGTACCTCCTGGCACACCAGCTGTACGGAAACTCGTGTGCGACGGCGTACGAGACGGCCCTCAAGGCGGGGATCGCGCTGCGTAGAGATTGACGCTTGGGACAACAGTGACAACAAGGATGAGCCAAAGGTCACACACGGCTGGACGTTGACCTCCAACATTCCCTTCCGCGCCGTCTGTGAGGCCATTCGCGACGTGCACGATGAAGAAACAGAGGAGGCCAGAAAACACACCGAGGCCGGGATGGAAGGCGGCTCCCATCATCCTTTCCCTCGAGAATCACTGTGACGCCCATGGTCAGCGTCGTCTCGTCGAGATTATGAAGGAGGTCCTCGGCGACCGCCTTTTGAGCGAGGCCATCCGCGAAGAGGGCCACCGCGAGCAGGAAGGGTCCGGCGAACACGTCACCCTCGCCGAGCTGGGATCCAAGATTGCCGTCATTGTCGAGTACCACTACCCCGACGAGAAGGAGGACTCGGACAGCAGCAGCAGCAGCAGCGATGACGACGACGAGGCCGAAGACGAAAAGGCCGCACGCAAGGTCTGGCACGAGAAGAAGCACACGGCCGCCCCCTCCGCCGTCATCATTCCCGAGCTGTCGGCGCTCGGTGTCTACGCCCAGTCGGTCAAGCCGCCGAACAACTCGTGGTTCGACCCTGGCGGCCAGTTTGTCGGCCCCCACCACCACCTCATCAACGTGTCCGAGTCGGGCCTCGGTGCCCATCTGCCGGCGCAGAGCACCCACATTGCCAATCACAATGCCCGCCATCTCATGCGCGTCTACCCCAAGGGCACGCGCATCTCGTCGCGCAACCTCAAGCCCGTGCCCTTCTGGGCTGTCGGCGCCCAGATCTGCGCCCTCAACTGGCAGACTTTTGGCGCCGCCATGCAGATCAACGAAGCCCTCTTCAGCGGCACCGATGGCTATGTCCTCAAACCGCCCGCCATTCGATCGGGAGGCGACGGACAGCTCACCGACAAGCGCCGCAAGAAGAAGCTGCGTCTTCACGTTGCCGGCGCCTCGGACGTGCCGCTCCCCGACGGTCGCGCTCCTGACGACATCAAGCCCTACCTCACCTGCACCCTCGTGCACCCAGACGACCTGACGAGCAAGCCGCCCAAGCGCAAGACGGCCGGCTACAGGCAGCACAAGCTCGGCTTCCTGCACAAGGACGGCAAGAACCCGCCCGCCAACGACCCCGTCTGGGACGAGGTGCTCGAGTGGGAGTACGACGACAACCCTCTCGTCTTTCTGCGCATGCTCATCAAGAGCGACGACTCGTGGGCGTCGAACCCCATCTTTGCCGTCGCCGCCGTGCGCCTGCTCTACGCCACGGGCGAGTGGAACTTCATCCGCATGCTCGACCTTAAGGGGCAGGAGACAAAGTGTGCGCTGCTCGTCAAGATAGAGATTGTCGACGCCAAGGATGGGCTGGGCAAGTTTTTCGGCAAGGACTGATTTAGGGGGGCTGTGCATGGTTAGGATACGAGTCACGAGTTACGGCCGACGTGGTGAAAATGAAATGTCTCTGCAGGAATCGGTTTGAGGTGTTGCTGCCTTGTGAATTGTGACTGAGTGTAAGCTTTTGTTGAAGTGCCGAATACTTCATTGCATTCTTCATTGATGTCGAGGCCAGTCGTAAGAAAGCAGTGAGCACCTGTTAAGTTCCCTTTCTAATCTGGTGCGTAGATCGCATGGAGTGATTCGCCAAGACGACCGCCTGCATCCGAGTCTAGGAGAAAGGTCACAGCATCCTCGAGTATGGCCCTGCCATGGTTGTGGAGGCCATCTTTTCATATGCTCGGTCAGATGTGAGAGCTATTGGGGACAGTAATAGCTTGACTTCTCTTCCGAGTCATGGAGCTGCTGCGAAGGCTGGGGTTTAGAAGGTCTCAGAGCTTTGGATTGGGCAGACTGAGAAGGTCATCCGCACTTGAGGATCCACAGCAAATGGATACGTACAGATCAAGATACATCACGATTTCAGCACTCTGCAACCGTTTTGTACACGTTCTAGTAGCCCATGGGCCCTGTCAGGCGACCCTACGGAGCCGCCAAGCAGGGCTTCGGCCAGGGACAAAGGGTTACGAGAAACGTATACTGAGAGACTGAGGAGGGCCAGAACTCAGATGTGTTCCGACCCCCTACCTATTTTCTATTGCCTACGGACCACGTTTGGAAGACCTCTTCACTCTGCTCTCAACCACGCTCTGACAGACCCTAACTGGCCCCCTGTTCCAAGGTTCCGCAGTGGCTTCATCACACTCTTCGAGTTGAAGATCATCTGGCCGGCGACTTGTATATTGCTAGACTTTGCGATGTAATCGAAGGGAATTATGCGCAGACAAACGAGGCTCCCATGGATGCAAAGCAATATGTACGTGAGGTAGCACCGCGCCAACCCTCCTCATGCGGAAGGGCCAGGTGACTGTGCTGCTGAACAACCTCGACACGGGGACACAGCAGTTGTGTGGTGTTGTGTAACCCCCGCTGCAGATGGACAATGATGGAGGGTATGATAACGCTCCCAGCCTCCCAGTCGGAGGTCGCGTGTCAAGTTTTGCACGGAGCAGAAGTGCAGGAATACGAACCAATCAGTACAGATGGCAGACCGGACTCACCTTTCCAAAGGCCTCACCATTTCCGGGCTATATACGAGCCTACCAGTGTGCACCTTGCTCCAGCCACCAACTTGGTGCTGACTAGTGTGCCGCACGTGTAATCGGTGTATACGGAATTCGAGGCGCACGGGGTTTATAAGTATCCCTCCATCAGGCTGTCTCTTGCGGATGTCTGGTGTCATTGCTTGACATCAATTCATAATCTTTTGCTGCTACAAGATGACCGACGGGCCAGCTAATCCCCAACACGCTCGGACTTTCCTTCGATACGCCATGCGTTACCAGCCCCGAAAGCCCTTGGCCCGGCGAATGTCGGCATCGCCGACGCGTCTTATCACACACAGTGCAGCTACGTCTCTCCTCCTCCCAGCAAACGAGCAGCTGTCAACCACGATCGAGAGCCCACGCAAGTCCAATGTTCAACGCTTGAAGCAACACGCATGGCTCCGAAGTTGGTGGTGGTGGTGGGAGATAGCCGGTTGCATGGTCAGCATCATAGGTTGCGGCCTGCTGTTCATGATGCTCGGCTCTATCGACCAGTCGCCGCGGTTGTCGTGGCATGGGTTTCTAAACATCGAGCCCAACACTTATATTGCCATCATAGCCACCGCCTCACGGACCGCGATCACGGTCCCCATCTCATCGTGTCTCAGCCAGCTGAAGTGGCGGCACTTCCAAAATCGTGCTCACAGCCTAAACCATCTGGACCTCATTGACAAAGCGAGCCGAGGACCATGGGGTTCCCTCCAGGCCCTCTTCATGTTAGGCAAGGCAAACATGGTCATCTCACTGCTGGCTATCACGACCATCCTCTCGCTCGCCATCGGTCCGAGTGTGCAGCAGGTCCTGGAGATTCACACACGGGAGGCTATAGACTATAGTCGTGTTCCTCTGCTGGCATACGCTACAAACTACACATCCAAAGTCTTGTATATGACCCAAAGTAAGTCTTGGGGCTGGGCACCGGTGAGGAGGCGAAGTCTCTGACGTTTGTGCAAGACGATTCAGCAGCCCTTGAGGGAGTGGAGCCTATGAGTCGCCTGCAATTTGTCTCGAATATGATACGCGGGATAACTAAAACTGTAACAGTGCTGAGTTCTCTCTGCATTGGCGGACCGTGCCGGTGGCCAGAATACACGACACTGGGTATGTGCGTAAGCATCGACAACGTTACCGACAACACAACACGCACCTGCAGCCCCATTGTGCGGCAGGCGTCGCCACTCACATCTGGGGAGCCGATTCAAGACAGCGCCATATGGGAAGTAAACTGCACCTACAACATTCCAGAGGACACCTATGATATTCTAGTGTTAAGTGAGGAAGCAAGAGACCACACCCCATATCGGTCTAACGTGAGCTGGGTCTTCCGTGGCTTGGCGAATAGCCAAGAGGAGGAGCTGCCGAGCCCCGTTCAAGACCCTCTGTATTTACAAACCAAAGCCTATCGTGGTCTTGCAAATCTGACGCAGCTTTCGTCGGGACAAGATCAGGGAAAACCGATTCGCACGATAGTGGCGGGCGCAGATATCCTGACCACTAGGTCAACATCCTTTTCCACCTCTGTAGGGCCGCCTGACGTTGAGGTCCACCGTGTTCTTTTCTACTATTGCGCTAAAACGTACTCGAACTATACTTCAGCACCAGACGACTGGACCAGGCGATACCTGCCTAAGTTCACAGAGCCGCTTCGAAGACGCCATCTCGACGACCGCGACGACAGCGTGTACTGGGTGGCCCCGTCAACAAACACGGAATTGGTGCTGGACCCTCAGTCTCGGGACTACGTCATGGATACAGTTGCTTTCTTCCTGAAAGAAATTCCAAATAGCCTCACATCTGACTCACCCTCCTCAATAAAAAGAATGATCAGCCTTACTCAGGAACAATACGTCCTGAAAAGTCCGTTGAGCGCCTGGATACTGCTCAACGGGCTCAAGACCGCCATGTGGAATATGGCAGAGACCTTAGACGGTCTCATACAGAGCAAAGAGCACGACGATAATATTGAAGGGCAACTCTTTGGGGGAGAAATGTTGACAGAGGAAGTTTACTTCCACGTACGTTGGGCCTGGATGACAGTCATTGCCCTTGAGACACTATGCGTCACACTTCTCCTCACATTTACCGTGATTTCAACACGAAAGGACAGCCTCGTCAAGGACTCGAGCTTCGCCTTGCTGGTGCATAATCTGAGTGGGTGGGATAAGGTGTGCGTGCCTGAGCTTGAGAACACGGGAGCTCTGGATAGATTGGCAAAGACCATGACAGCAAAGCTAGAGGTGGACGAGGACGAGATACTCAAGTTCCGACCACAGGATGGAGGTCAAAAGGACATTCTTTTCCAGTAAAAGTGAAAATTGTAACACTCATTTTTAGGCTCCTTTCTTCTTTGCAGGCTGAGGTGTTCGATGAATAATTCCTCCTGTCGTCATGAGTTTGCCGCGGGCAATTTGGCCCTTATCCCAGATAGGAGGGTTGCCACCATCAAGCGCGTATGAATTCTGTTCACTGACTTACTAGAAGAGCCCGTTTCGGTCTCTGACAGCTGGCATGCAGTTAAGGGGCGGTACAGCAAATCGCACCCCTCCCCCCTCCCCATTTGATGCCTGTGGGGGCCTGGTCAAACACGACATGTGGTCCAAGGCAAGAAGTAACATTATAGTATCATGCTCAAATCATGATAAAGGGCGATTAAAATCACAAGGCACAAAGGACGATGGACGGAGGCGAAGCGGGAAGAGCGAGTGCCAGAAATTCTACGAGGGAAGAGATATGTGATGAATAGTCCTCCAGGAAGTCCTATGCTGTGTGACGCCGAACGACGGACCAAACCTCCGGAATCACAGCTTGCGCCCGTCAGATGGACCAGGGGTTTGTTCTGGGCCCAGGGTTTGTGAAAATGTCAGCTGAAGAGGTTAGATTTCCGCCGGGCAGCAGATCAAAAGTCATGCACTACAGTCAAAGCAGCGGTACGGCTAAGTCACCCTTGAGGCCCCTCTGACCCTTCCTATACCCCACCTAACTGTTTCTGGCATACACAGCGGGCGTTTTGGTCGACATCGTGGGGTCAGGCGAGTAAAGCTTATCTGAGATTGACTTCCGCTCGGCCTGATCCGGCTTCGCGATCGTGTCTATTGAATGCCAGCCGAGACAGCCTATGGTTGGTGGAGGATTGGCTGCTGCGTGTGAACTGCCAATCGGCCGCGAAGACGAGTCCACAAGAAGCCACATGCACCTCTGCCCTACGTCCGGGTGATTGCGTTCTTCAACTGTGCCTCGCGGTTGTGGGAGGCCAATATGCAGGGAAAGGGCACAGCAGTGCCGAAGAGGAAGGTCGCTTGCTTGATGAACCTCGCCAAGCGGTGAAATCTTAATCGCACCGCGCGCAGTGATAAATCTGAAGGATCGTGGCTTCAATCTTTCCACTGGGGGCATCTACATGGGTATCCCAGGATTGAATCATACACGAAATCTGTATGATAACCTCGCCATGCTCGAGTTCTAGTATGTAGGATATCGATGGCCCGAGATGCTCTAGGCCGCAGAGCTGCAGAACGATGGATGAGTGTTGTATTGACAGGGCGTCTCTAGCAACAATCAATTCTAGTGAAGACGAATGGTAAGGCTGACAAGAAATGATCTCATTGGATGTGTCTCTGTTATTAAGTGAGCTGTCCACTCCCGTCTTCAAATCCCATCAAGAGACTGGCGGCGAGCCTGCAGCGGGCGTACTAAGCGCTAACAATCCATGCCAGCCTAACAGCTGACTTTCGAAGATTTCGCACCTCAGACTCACATCAAGATACCACAGGCCAATCGCACGTCGAGCAAAATCGTGGCAGCCCCAGTTAACCAACAGGATCGTTGAGCCTAGCCCCTGTTGTGCGACATGAACCCAGAAAGAACTCTCAACTAGGCGCGGCGAGGCTTGACAAAAGTTCCAAACTACAAAAGTTCCCAGCCCCATGCCAACATCTGCATCGTGAGCCGAATTACGAACCGAGGACCCATCACGCACTCGACTACCTGCCTGATCGAGCATACCATGATGTCCCAAGTCACCCAAGTTGTAGAAGTGCCTGGCACGAGCGGGTGAAGGTATCGTGAGCTTTCTCAGGCCACCGCTGGCGTGAGTCTCGAACACGTTCTGGAAGGGGTTCTGGAAACTATAAAAAGACGCATTTTCGCATCTTGTAAATCACATCTCGCCTCTCATCCCATTCAATTCGATTCCACATTCGCAAAGGTATGTACTCTTCTCTCTGCTGACGGTGTTGCCTTCTTAACCAGCTATCAGATGGTCTCTCTCTCCTACTTCAAGAAGCTCGGCGGGCTAAGCTCACTCGTCGTTCTTCTCGCTGCCTCCGCCGCCGCCAAAGACGTGGCAGTAGTCGATGTCGTCGATGATACCGCGTGCATTGAGAAACTCCTCGACAATCACGACTGGGAAGCCGAGAACTCGACTCTTGCCTGCGGCTCGACTTTCTCTCTTGTCGAGGGACCAGCCATTGTAGCTCGCCAGGCCCACGGCACCTGCCAGGCTCAGACGTATACCTACCGCGAGCACCGCGTCGTCGCGTCGGGCACATGGTGGGGACCTTGGATCAAGTCCTCGGGCTGCCTCTACTGTGAATTATCGAGCGGAGAATGCATCAAGGAGTTCAACTGGGGCCGCACCCAGACCACGTCCTTCTCGATCGGCTTCGGAATGGACTCGGTCCCCGATGTTAAGAGAGCTATCAATGCTGCGCCCAACCTCAATTTCGGCTACTCTTGGTCTGAGTCCAAGTCCATCGGCGGCGCTACCCGGTGCACCGTGCCAGCGAGAAGCAAGGGCAGTTACTGGACACAGATGCTCATGGGCTGGTCCGACAGTCAGAGCAGAACTGTCAGGAAGAAGATCACTAAGCTGTGCACGGCCACTTTTGAGTACGATGGCTGGGGCGGCTCTGGACACGCTGACTGGCCTATCACCAATGGTCACACGGTCAACGAGGGATGCAGTACCGGCGCGGCCGCCGAGTGCCCCTAGTCCACCACATGCAGTTGTCAGCGGCTACTCCAACATGCAAACGACAACTCTCAGTTTTGCGAGAGAGATTGTTTCTCAAGCTCGGTATTCCTAGCAGACTAGACATCTTGGAAGACAATACACAGTGCCGGACTTTGGATGTAGATAGAACGTTTGTTATTACATTAGGTCATGTTTGAGTCGCTGCTCCTTCAGCTAGGGGAGCACTCACAACAATTGAGAATTAAGACTTGCTGTAATAAACATAGCATCGGTATTTCATTACCTTGACGTGTATTGTTTTGTTTAAGTGCCTTGCTCCGAACTTGACCGGGTCACATGATCCAAAGCGCATGTCCCAGGAGCACTATGGTTGTTTGTAAGCTTTTTTGGATATTATTTTAACACAGAAGCCATCGCTTTCGAAACTTGAGATACTGATGCATTGCGAGGAAGTGCTGTTGCCAGGTCCAATCAATGCGGTGCAATTAATTACATGGGTGTACTGTGTGTTATCATTGGTGAACGCTGAAGCTCGTGAGCCAAGACTGCTTGCAAACAGACATACAGAGACCGACACACTGACTGCAAAAACGCAACAAAGTCCAACTTACCAGCGGCGAGGCCTGACAACCAGGACGAAAATCATGCCGCCGCAACTAAGTCGCCTCTGCTAATAAATTAACTCAAGTTGGCTTCAAAAAGTCGTGGCACTTAATCTTTAACACAGGACGTAAGTCCTAAAGTTTTAAGTAAAGTAAAAAGGTGCTTGGGATTTCAAGTAATCACGACATAGATTTCTTGTTGTCATAGCCGCCTGTCTAGGATATGAAGGCTCAGATTTATCTTTATGAAACGCGATAGTAAGGAAAATTTCGGTCATGGTGGTAGATTGGCCTCAAGATGAATGGTGATCGAGCCACCCTGATACAGTGCCTACCTTACTTACTTTGAATGAACCATATTCAACCCCATGTGAGCCGCCCCGCACCGCTCAGAGCTGTAGTGTGGCTGAGGAGCTTCTGCGGCGTCGAATGCAGCGAGTAGAGGATACCTCAAGACAAACGTTCCTATGAAGCAATCGGTCGTCTGATGGAAATTTGCATGTCTGTGTTTAACAGAAATAGCTGATATCCAATGTGTTCATCTACAGCACGTAACAAAGAAAGAGCCGCGACTAGGTCTGGGATGAAGGTTGTGCCCCCAGAATTGCAAGGTCCACAAGTCTTCCGATTGTGATATTTCCCATCATCGATACGGTTTAGCGGCGGGCTATCGTCGGCTCTCAATCGAATTTATGAATCAACCCAGTTATTCTCGGGGGAGGGCAGGTAGGGCAGTCATGTCTGTGTCAGAACCCGATTAACTGTATTTCTTGGGTGCCATTTATCCAGGTGCCAGTAATAAAAGCCCGGAGACTTCCAGCCTTTTGCGTCAGATAGCATTACTCCAAAACGTGGAACATCAAGATCGCATCACCAATATGCACGTCAAACACATTGCCACCTCTACTGTGGCCCTCGTGCCATGGGATCCACTCTCCCCTGAACACATCGACCGTCTCACCCAGCAGCGCATTGACTGTGGTTGGCATATTGACAAACCCTCCGGGGCATGGAAGGAGGCCCAACAGGGAGGGATCAAATGTATTTACTGGCTGGTAAGTACCCGACAATTGCTGATTAGGCACATGCAGTCCATATTTTCACCTGCTAAACAGCCACAGGTTCTACAATCTCATGACCCACAAGCAGGGGAGATGATCCAGCTGCACAAGTCGGCCCATCCAAAAGTAAGGGTAATCGGTTTGGCTCAAACGAGACGATGAGGACTGACAAGTAGATGTAGCAAAGCGATCCTCTTTTAGACACCTGTACTACGCTCCGGGGCCTCACTCTACAGCCGTCAGGAAACGAGTTCTTCCCGATCGGCCATATTGCATTGGATATTTCATATCATGAAGCCGATGGTTTCAACCTTGACTTGCCTGAGGACTCAACACTATGGATCAAAAGTCTTTTCATTTCAAAGGCTCTGCGGTCCAGCGGCATCGGTAGAGCAGCCATGGATAAACTAGAAGGCATGGCTACGTCACCGCCGCTATCTGCCACAACGCTCATGCTGGACACTCTGCTCAAAGACGATCAGATCAAATTTCAAAATCCAAAGGTGAGTAAGGGTTTTGCGGATGATTCTCAACCGCTTGGGAAGCATGCTGACTTCTGAGTATTAGGTTGCCAACCAGGATTGGTATGCAAGGAGAGGGTATCGCCTCGTACATACTGAGCCAGGATTTTATGAAGATGAGAAACAGTTCCAGGGTGCTATTCCTCGTACTGTGTTCATGCGCAAAGACCTGTAATACGTAGATAGGCATGGTAGCGGCAATTGCAAAAGCAATAACTCCACTTACAAGGACAGATATCATTAAGATCCTTCGATAAAACATTCATCACTCTGAACTCGCTTTTTTCAGAGCGTGTGGGCCAGGAGAGTGAGAAGGGCATCCACAGGTAATATCAGCAGCTAATTTTAGGTAGAGGGTATGGGTTATATGAGCTCTGGCCGTCCGCAGCTATGAGGCCCCTCCGCAGCCTATCTCTACGTCATCTCTTAGTTCCTTTAAGTATTCCTTTGTCTTTGGTCTCTTGGCACTTTTTCTGTGCAGCTAGCTTCGGTGGTGAACGGAACTATGCCACCAAATGAACACCTTTTCCGTCTCCGAAAGAACTTTCGGTCGAATCCATATTGGTTTACTTCAGGAAGTAGCGCCAACAAGCAGTGGCTAATGCTGCTTGTCAGTACTCTTCGGTCCGTGTCAGGGCATCTCTATCATACATATATGTTCTTTATTGTGCGGTTACTATAGACCGACTTATGGGAAATGATACTCAGGTTCATCTCAAAGAGCTTGAACATTTGTCAGGTCGAGTTTTGCCTATTCTATGCCCGATCGATTTGCAATCACTTGTAGCTAATCCGATGAACGTATCGATTGAGGCTGTCAAGCTAACGCTTGCAGGTCCCTTGCGATTTTGCCAGATGACTAGTGGTTGGTCAATGTATTACTGGTACCTCTCCTGAACACGCCCATCAGTCGAGCAAACGCGGCACGCCAGGGCGCGCCAAAGGATACAGATGCCACGAGAGTACAAAGTGTATGGAAGACTTCATAGGTGTAGATTTCAGAAGCGCGGCTACGTCGCATTTATCGATTGATTGCGGCAATAACTTTGCGAACATTTCTTTCGCCGTGTTGCATTTGGGGACTAGCAGTCGTGTGTGACAGACGATAGCAGCTGTCAATACCAGTGGATCGCTTTTGCGGCGTGGTCTCGCAGCGGGTCAGCGGTGAATGCTTGCTACCTTTGGAACAATGCGGCTGGGTGGGCATATTTGATGGCCAGGCACCCATGTCCTAGATTGCGACTCAGCGAAGAGATGGCTCTGCTTTTGCCGACGAACTATTGATAGCGTCGCGAGGGGATTGCGGGGGCCATCAGAAATACCGGGCCTTGCCCCAGCTGCCGGAATCCGTGCATCTGCTGAGGGCGGCGGGCTTCTTTGATCGTTCGACATGAGTTATTGCGTGTACATCTTGTGTCTCTGCGTCGTGACCACGACGTGCGACGTGATCAGGAAATGTCGCGAAACTGTCGGGAGGAAGCAAGTCCGTCGAACACACAGGCGAGTGCCTATCATCACATGTCAGACACACTTCATGGATCCTGTCTGCCAGTTCAGGGCGGGGGAGCCAGTAATCTGTGTGAAACGAGCGTTTAACCAACATAAGCGTAACCGCCAGCCTCTCCTGATCTTTCGGAGCTGATACATGAACTGGGAAAGAGTTGACCTGCCCGTTCAGACTTGAATGTGCTTTCTCCGCAATATGTCTTTCTGAGGCGACCAGCATGACAGAAATGGCACGATACAAAAGCATGTGCAAGTCTAGGTTGCCGTCATCAATGTCCAACCAGTCTCAGGTCTAGCCCGATCGGTCTGATCTCCGATGCAGCAACTCGGGCGCCCGGCACGCTTAACAGTAGCTACCCCGTCTACAGTAACACTCCCCGCAGCCACCACGGACATAACAACTTGAAGGAGAACGGCAGAGCTGGTGTTGAACATGCACGTGCCGTAAGCCATGGCGCCTGAGCGTTCAGCTTGCGTAGCATTTACTCTTCGAATCCACGACAGGATGTCGGCTAGACGCCGTAGAAGCTCTCCTTGGCGATCTGGAACTCTTTGGCAGGAGAGGTTAATGCGGGATGCTAGGGGAGTCATTGGCTGGCGATCATCAGTCGAGTTCCCTGGTCGCTGAGGGGGGCCAGCATGGAGCTTGCCGGAATTGAGTGTCGATCAGTATGCCAGCACCTGGGAATAAACATCATGCACGTGGGCTGCGTGGTTCATTTGAAAGGGCAGGTGTTCTCCGGATGCCCGTTGTCATGCTTTTGGTCAGAGGTTAAATAGAAGCTTTGCGACCCTCTCCTTGCAAAGTTGAAGCCAAGGACGAAGCCATCACCCTCACAACGATCCACTCGCCAAGGAGTTAGCTGCCCCCGGTGCACCCACAAGTCCCCGCAAACAACCCGCTTGATAGCTCAACATGCGTGTCTATGCGACGTCTCTCGCCGTTCTGGCGCAGCTCGCGGCCATTGCACAGGGTGTGCGCATCATTCAGGGCAACGATGATGGCTGGGCCGAACTATACGCCCGTTCTGCCAATGCCGCTTTCAAGGCGGCCGGCCACCAGGTCATTCTCTCTGCGCCCGCTGAGAACAAATCTGGCAGTGGTTCGTCACGCCCTTCGTCGTCTGTCGTGTAACCCCAAAGCTGACCACCATCAACCCCAGGCTCCAACGACGAGGAACCAAAGCCACGCACTGAGCCCTGCCAATACAACTCGTGCCCCGCCAACAGCGGCCCTCTTGGCGTCAACGCCACCTCGCCCGATCTGCACTGGGTCAACTCGTTCCCTGTGACGGCTCTCCGCTACGGCATTGACAACTTTGTCAAGCAGTCCTGGCCTCAGGGCGCCGACCTCGCTGTTACTGGCCCCAACGTTGGCTCCAACATATGGGTTCAGGTCCCCTTCTCGGGCACCGTCGGCGGCGCCGTCTTCGCCGCCAAGGACCGCAAGCTCCCTTCCATTGCCTTCTCCGGCTCCAGCAGCGGCACGCTCGCTTGGAACACGCAGCCCGTGCCCACACGTAGCACCGTCTACGCCGAGCTCGCGACGCGCCTCGTCAACGCCGTCGTCGCCGGCGCAAGCCCTACCTCCCTCGAAGAACGTCAACTTCCAGAACATCGACAAACATCGACAACCGCTGCAAGTCAAATTCGTCCTGACGAGGCTCAAACCCCGGCATCTTCTCCGCCCAGGACGCCCTCAGCTTGCGGCAGCACCAGGCTGCCCACCGAGACGAGCGTCATTCTGAGGACTGATGCCTGCTACGCTACCGTCAGCATTGGTGACGCTGCCGACAAGACGACTGCTTCGGCTGCGCAGCAGGCGCCTGTCATTGCCAGGCTCTCCAAGCTCACTACCTGCCTGCCTTAGGTGTCTGTGCGTCGCTTTTTAGTAATAGCGCCTAGCTTCATTGTAGACTGACTGCTCTCAATCAAGACGAGTTGACGATTCTCATACCCGTGAAATACATTTCCAGTGTGAGATACCCCTATCGGAATGGGGGATCGGGTCCCCGTCCAGCAGACTGATCAGTGCTGGTGATTGAAGTCTGGCGTTCAACCCCGCTCGATACTCCTTGGTCATGACTGCCCGTCTTTCGTGTTACGTTGTCGGGCAGCCATGAGACATGTGCCAAGGCAGCCTCCGGCCAGGCTGCCTTTGCGTACCACTGTTTATCCCCCCGTGATGATTGGTCATCCAGCCTCAGCCTGCTCTAGCATTAATAGAATGGCGATCTAGGCCCATGTAGAACAATCAGGTTGTAGCCGGTTAGCTAATACGACCTACCACTGGATGTCAGTGTGGTGTCTCTTTCGTGCGACGGCATAATACAGCCCCTAAGAGGCGGCAAGTATAAGACTGGATGGGCCTCTTGTGTCGCCAATTTGGAATTTCTCATTTTCTTCTTGTCAACAGTTGCCCTGCCCACAATTCTTCAACAAACTGACAAGTACTTGCCAGCAAGTTCGTTGTAGGGGAGCAAACCTTGAATTATGAATGCAGCAGGTTGACTCCAGTGAAAGATTGTTGCGCCATACAAAGTACCTAGTGACAGTCTTTTAGCGGCCAAGATGGCCGAGGTCCTTGGGCTCTCCGCAAGCATCATTGCCATCGTCGACCTCTCGGCAAAGCTCGCCAGTCACTGCAAATTTTACGTCGAAAACGTGAAAGATGCGCGTGCAGACTTTCGCAAGCTTCTCATCGAGATCACGTCTGTCGTAAACGCTGTAGACATTTTGAAATTTCTCATCGAACATGACCCCGATTTCGAATCTGACCAGCTGTTGAGTCTGTCGGGACAGTCAGGCTCCATCGCCGGATGTCTCGATGCTCTGACACAACTCGAGGCTATGCTGCCTCCGTCGGAAGATATCGATTCCGGCAATTCGTGTCCCTCAACGAAATCGAGAATGAAGAATATCGCGACCCGTCTCGCATGGCCCTTGAAGAAGACTCGCGCCATGGGCCTTCTGGATGATATTATGAAGCATAAGGCTACGATGCAACTCGCTATGATAGGAGATATCTCGTACGTCGCATGTGCCAAGTCGCGCAACTATGAACTCAACACCTGACTGTAACACAGTAAGGATGTCAAGGAGATCGAAACAACAGTGGGAAATATTCAGAAGAAATTAACCAGTAAGTTCATCAGTTCGGCATCGATAGTCACGACATTACGGGCCAATAGATTAACAAACATCCAGATGATGAGCGATACCGCTTATTGGATTGGCTCACGATTGTCAACCCGTCTAGCTTACACTATGAAGCAACTGCTTTGTACGAGGAGGGCACAGGTGACTGGGTTTCCCGAGATCTTGCGTGGCAAAAGTGGGTAGATCCGGAGGCAGTAAAGCCAAAATGTCTGTGGCTCAAGGGAATACCTGGTGCCGGCAAGACCGTTTTGGCCTCTCACCTGTTCCACAGTCTGGAACTGATGCACCAAGATTGGCCAGCACTGCGATACGGCATAGCTACCACTTCGAACAGAAAGCGACAGCACGGTAACTCTCTTTCAATCGCCCATATATACTACTACTGTCATCATACTCGCAATCACGATGAATCGTTACCGTTCTTGCGTTGGATTGTCAACGAGATGTGCCGGCAATCTGAAGTGGTTCCGCAACAGCTTATCGACATCCATCGCTCCGGCCGCCAGCCCAGTATTCAACAATTGCTAAACAGTTTGGTTTTCATGATCAACATGTGGGACTCCGTTTACATCATGATCGACGCTTTAGATGAAAGCAAACCACGGACCGAACTTCTGAAACTGTTGCACAAGCTTGGCACGGAACATAGATTTCAAAATCTAAAGATCCTTGCAACCAGTCGAATCTACCCGGATATTAAGGATAACATGGAACCTATCGCGACATCAATCGACATGTCTAATCCTTTTGTGGAAGATGACATTAGGAAATTTACATTCAACGACTTGGAAAGACGCCGCACGACGGATTTCAAGTACCTCAATCAGGCTTTCATGAATGAAGCAGCCGGCATAATATCCGTCAAAGCGGAAGGCATGTAAGTACATTGGCCATGGACTTCGCCAGTTCGGCCTTGTGCTTCAACTCCTCCAACTCCCATGTCCGTCGCTAATGGACCGGACAGGTTCCGTTGGGCGGTCTGCCAGATAGACACCCTTCGGCGAATTCAGTCCAAAGGAGAATCCTTTCTTCGCCAAGCTCTGCTCACAATGCCTAAGGGCTTGGACGCAGCCTACGATAGAATATTTCAACTGATTACGGAGGAGATTGATGAAGACGATCTTATTGTCAGGGATGCGCTCTCCTGGATTCGCCATCACAAGACTTTGCTAAGTGATTCTGATGATATTCCTGTCAGGGTGCTCATCCAAGCAATACACCCGGAGACACGAGATCCTCAAACCAGCGATGTTCAATTTCTTCTGGAGGAACAAAATCTCCGCAACGCCCTCGGTTGCCTGGTTCGGTTCCGAGAAGAAATTCCGTTTTTCATCAGTTGTCCGGAGTATTGGTCGAACACTACGGCATTGAGTACATCGTTGACGACAGTTGGTCTCGCGCACTACACTGTTGCCGAATACCTCACTTCAGACCGGATTAAAAGCACCACGTCACGACGATTCAGACCTCTCGACTTGAATGCACTCATAGAGCCAGCAATGAGCGAAGCTCTGAGATGTACAACCGACATGTCGTCTTATGCATGGCAGCCAGTTCATACCAGTTTTGTAGGTTATCAGATGGCCTGGTGTTTCCGTCTTTTAACACAGAGAAGTATACTGCTTGAGGATCAGAATCTCTTACGGTTATTCTTTGAGGCCCAGGGAGTGCCTCGAAGCAACATACAATTATTCCTCAAGGCAGAATGCGACCATCCATCCAATGGGGGCGTTTTAAAACGAAGACACCCGTGGACCATGCTAATAGCTGAGTCGGACAGGGGCTGGGAACTATTGAGGGCCACACAAAATCTAATGGGGTTATTCGAATTTGGCTTTTACGACCTTGCCAAAGACCTTATTCTCCGTCACTCTGTGTCGGAGCAGATAGGAATGTTAACCACGACGACGCGCTGGCAATGTGCTTTTGATATCTTTAGTATGGACACGAGAGAATTTGTCTCATGGGAGTTCGAGGGAGCCCTGCCTCAATGGATCGCGACCGGGCTCGGCGCGGAGCGTGACGACACTGCCTATTGGCGAGCCAGATCTTTTGAAAGCCTTTGCCGAGACTTTGGATCTCTGTTTCTTCGTCAGATCCCGGGCCTACTTTTGAACGTCATCGCATCGCATGGTCTCGTAGACGCATTATGCTGTCTCCACCATCGGGACCCAAAACTCTCGACGACGACAAGGGGTCGATGTATCATTCCGATGCTTCTTGATAACGGAGCCCAGACCGACCCCCCAGGATTTGGTATCACACCTTTACAGGTCGCCGTGTCGCAGAACGACCGCCGCGCCACGAAATATCTCTTGGAAGCAGGTGCGGATGTCAACGCTTCAGGAGTGCAAGACGGGCATCTCTATGGTCCAAGAGAACATCTAAGCCGGTTCAACTCGCTTCAGGGGATAAGTCCGCTGTACATTCACGAAAGGCTGAGGAACCGGTGTGGTAATCCGTGGGATGCCCCGCCGAATAAATTTGTGCGGTCCAAAGACATTGGCCGGTACCTGAGAGAACGTGGAGCCCGCGCAGAGAGGACAAGCCAACCGGGAAGCGTCCAAGGTTGTGGAATTTACCATTGGGACAACCGGTCGGATGACGAGGTATCTGTAGACGAGGTTGATTTCAGCAGCGACACTGATCTGGACTCGGATTCTGAAGAAATGCTAGGTCAAGGTATCCTGCTCGCAGATCCTGAGTAAATTTTAGGCCGAGAAATCTCTTTTAAGAACAAGTCATTATCTATCATGCAATTTTTTACCCAGCCGTCGCTATGCTCCATTCCAAGAAACCACCAAGTGCGAAACGCAGCCCCAAACCAAAACACCTCACGTATCTCTCGAGTACAGCGACGCCTTCCTCCACGTGGCGCCATAGCGCATGATGAAGATGGGAATAGGCGCCAAGCACAGGCTGACGGCGCCGAGAATGGTGAAGCCCCAGCCGTACCCAAAGTGGGCGCGCAGCGGGCCGGTCGACAGCGGCAAGAAGGTGCCCATGAGGCAGCGCGTGACGATGACGCCGGTCATGGCCGAGGCCGAGTACAGGCCAAAGGCGTCGACGACGTAGGCCGACACGGGCACCATGGCCAGCAGCAGCGAGCCGTCGAGCAGGGCGGCGGCGAGGAGGAGCAGGGGCACGGGGAGGCGCAGCTCGGCGGCCCAGCCGTAGGCCATGACGGCGAGGGGCAGAGCGAAGGCGCCGACGATGGTGAGGGGCAGGCGGTGCTCGGGCTTGCCGCCCTCGGGGTCGTGGGCGCGGAGGTGGATGTAGATGCGGTCGAGGCCGAAGTTGCAGATGGCGATGGCCACGAAGGAGCCGATGCTGAAGGTGATGAAGGCCGAGCCGGTGAGGGCCGGCGAGAAGCCGTAGATGTCCTGCAGAATGTCGGGCAGCGTGATGGACATGACGTAGAAGTAGCTGAAGGAGATGGAGCCGAAGAGGGAGAGGGCGAGGAGCACGCCCGAGCTGAAGAGGACCGACATGGGCCGCGTCACCGAGTGCCAGAGCTTCCGGAGGCTGCCGTGGTCGCTCGACTCCTTGGGCTCCTGGTCCAGCTGGTGCTGCCGGTACAGCTCTGGCGCGCGCTTGCGAGGATGACCATCTTGTACGTCTCGCGGAAGCGGGTCAGGAAGAGGATCTCGCAGGCGACGGCGAGACCGGCGCTCATCCAGAGGACCTGGCGCCAGCCGAGGCGTCTGGGCCGACGGCCCCCCTGATGGGGGGACCAACGGCGCCGCC
>NW_003315023.1:334363-365902 GCF_000150825.1 Verticillium alfalfae VaMs.102
CAGCGCCCCCGATGAGAGGCGCAGCATCCTGAGGCTCCATGCCGGAGCCACGTTGTTCGGCCTTCGAAATGTCACCAATGATGGCAGGGCTGAGGACGTTCGAGGCGACGGCGAGACCGGTTCAGGGCGCGGGCGGCGATGAGAGAGTCGACGACCTGGCTGACCGGCAGCCAGAACGGTGGCGGCGATGAAGAGCACGTTGCACACGTTCATGACGGGGTAGCGGCCCGTAGACCTCGGACAGCGGCGCAAATCAGAAAGAGGACCAGCAGCCTCTCCGAGCTCCCAGATGGTCACGAGCAGGGCGCTCGCCGAGTCGTTGGGGCGTCCATTGTCCGAGCTCGCTGACGATCTGATGGGCGACAGGCACCCACGGAGATGCAGGTGAAGGTGACTGTAAAGGCCATGCAGGCGAGCAGGGCCACGATGTTTCGCTTGAACGAGGCGGGCCACTCGCGAGGGTTGTCCGAGTCGCCGTTGGGATCAAAGTCGAACACGGGCTTGGGATCATCGAGGCACGCGAGGGGGTCCTGTGGCTCAGCCCGGGGGCCGAGGAGGGGCTGCGTCTCGGCCATGGTGCGGTGACTGACGGTGTTGAAGAAGGGTCGAGTCGAGGGCAACGATAGGTTGCTCGCAATGCTAGGCTGGCAATGCTAGGCGGGCAATGTGGAAGGCAGGATAGAAGGTGTAGAGATGGAGGTGCTCGTGGTCGTCACGTCTCGAGCAGAGCGGCGGGGCCTAGCGGGCCTTTAGCGGACCCTTGGAGCGAGATAAGACTTTTTTTTTCCATTATCACGCTTGTCTCGGTTCGGCCTCGGGTTGGTCAATCACCGCTGCATGATTCAGCCGGAGTCGCCGGCCGCCGCCGCCGGAACCTGCACCTCATGACCGCAAGTAGCCGCGCCCTACGCAACCCCCCCGCGCGCCCTGTGGTTGACGACTTGTCTTGGGGCGTCACACTCATCGATTGAGGAAGAGTGCGCCGGGCGCCCATTTCATCAACAGCCCAGACGAAGACTTCCCAATGCCAGAATCAATCATCAATTGCACGACAGACAGACTGAACCACGCTTCGAGAATCCCTCTGCCAGACGACCCAACCAGTGCTACCCCAGAATGAGGGGCAGATCAATGGCATCATTCGGAGGCAAGATGGCTCCATGTTGAATTTGTAATGCGCGCGCCGCGCCTCATGGACCAGTCGACCTGCGCAGTGGACTCTTCTGCCAACAGGTGCTTGAGACACTCTGGATCGTGCGAGAAACCTGCTCTGGGCAAGACGCCAAGTTTGGTCCAGTGGTGCTGTCTCACTGCCACGAGGTGACCCGTCCCGAAACCTCTCAGCCGAGTCAACCGCTCGTGAAGAGCCAAGTAGACATTCGAGATGGGTCTTGCTTGGCCTTTGGGCAATGCAGTGTAGATGATTGAGTTGCAACAGCACATGCTGCTTTGCCGGTCTAATTTTTTTTTTCTTCTCTGCATGTTCGCAAGACACGCCATGCATATGCAACTGACTACGCAGTCTGTTGCATCCAGGAAGAGGCGAATTCACATGGTTCCCTTCACGAACACCTGCATGTCACAATTCTCTTCCACAGTCCCGTGAGCACCGTTGATTAGACCCCCGTCGTGTTGGCTGGCAAACTCTGAATAGACGAGCCGGTCATGGACAGACAAATTTCAACATGTCTGGCAGACCTAGATCGCCCCGTTCACGATGCAACATCTGCAAGAGTGGACATTCCCACAACCCTGCCTCATCCACTCTCGATACGCGGTGGCCACGTCGCAGAACAGAAACATGGCTGCGCAAAAGCTTGACGGGCACAAAGAATGACAATGCTACCCTGATGCTATAACCGGATTCATTCGATTCTCGACACTGGACCCATGCAGCAATCATGGCATGCACAACGCGGACGCTGGAATCCGAGACAAAATCATCACCAGGTCAAGTACGCATGTAGTAGGCAATGAGATGCATTATAGCTCGTCTATGTGTGTACAAAAACCCCAGTTGCAAGCTCTAATAAACCAGATCCGCTAAGAACCAAGACCGAGACCCACGAATCCAAGATCCAAAGAAAGACATGTTGCTTTTCTCGTTCACCAAGAGCGCAAGCGAGACGCTTAAGCAAGGGTGAAGAGGCCGGCGACGAGCGCCAGGGCGGCGACGGCGACGGTCTTCTGGAGCGAGGCGGCGGAGGACTCGGGAACGGTAGAGGGGGAGGTGCCCTCGGTGGAGGCAGGGTTCTCGGCAGAGCCCGAACCAGAACCGCCGTTGGCACCGGAGCCGTTGCCGGAGCCCGACGGAGAGGCCGAGCCGGATCCGGAGCCGTTGCCAGAGCCCGAGGGGGAGGCAGAGCCCGAACCAGAGTCGGAGCCAGAGCCGTTGCCACCGGAGATGGCAGACGTCTCCGAGGCGGAGCCGCTGCCAGTGGCAGTGGCGTTGCTGGAGCCGGAAGCGGTGGCAGCGGAGGTGGACTGGGCGGCAGCGGAGGAGGAGGACTCGGCCTTCTGCTTGTCGGTGTCGAAGGTCTTGGGGCAGGTGAGGTCGAAGAGGGGCTTGCCGCCGACAGACTCGGTGATGGCGAACTTCATCTTGTTGTCGGGGTTGGAGTCACGGAGAGTGTACCAGAAGGTGGGGGTCTTGCCGAAGAGCTGACGGCAGCCGACCTCATTCCAGTAGTACTTGGCGTTCTGGACAGAAGCCTCGGCCTCATCCCAGTCGGGACCAACAGCGGGCCAGCCAGTCTCGGTGACCCAGACGGGCTTGCCACCAGCAGCAGCGATGGTGATGTCGTAAGCCTTGTCGAAAAGGTGACCGGCGTTCTTGATGTCGTTGCCCTTGTCGTTCTCGTAGTAGGGGAACTCGTTCACACCGAGGAAGTCAACAGCGTCAATGACGGCCTTGTTGGTGCCGTTGGACCAGGAATCCCAGGTGTCGACGTGACCGACGGGGACGGAGCTGAGGGCAGAGCCCTTGAAGGCATCCTTGAAGTCCTTGATGAAGCCAACAATGGCGTCGGGCGAGTTACCGGCACCAGACTTGTTCTTCACACCGGTGACAGAGACACGGTAGAGATCCTCGGAACCGATGGAGACACCGATGACAAGGTCGGTCAGCTTGGAGCCGAACTTCTCGACGGCCTTCTTCAGGGCAGACACCTCCTTGTCGATGTTGTCAGTGCCCGAGGCCCAGACACCGAGCAGGATGGACGTCTTGGTGTCAATGGCCGCCTCGAAAGCCTCAATAGGGTCATCCTGGGAGTAAGCCTGGATGTTGGTGTAGAGACGGACGGCGTTGAAGTTGCCGGGGGCATTGGGCAGGCTCTGGGCAGCCTTGAACTCGGCCTCGAAGTCGGCCTTGAACTTGGCAGAGCGGTCGGCCAGGGTGGCGCCGGAGTTGAAGCCAAGGTAGTTCTGGGCAGAAACGCTGACGGCGAGGGCGCCGGCAGCAAGGGTAGCGGAGACGCGCATCGTGACGGTTGAATTTGATGAGCTACTGTAGAGAAGCGGAAAATAAGAGGTTGTACGAAAGGTCGTGTCCCGGGGTCGGTACGACAGACGAAGAAGTCGTGCAAAGTTTGGTCAAAGGAAGAGCGAATGTGGTAAGGCGCCAAAAAGAGTGAGGCGTGCCTGGAATGGGTTGCTGCAAAGAAATGTCGAGGTCCCGAAAGAAGGAGGCTTAAGTTCGGGGGAAAGTTCGGGGGAAGCGAGTGTGAAGAGGGAAAGGTGATGTTTTGACGTTAAAGACAATAGACAGGGGGGCAAGGGGAAGCAAGGAGGAGAGAATGAGGGCGAAATTAAGGGGAATGGACAGGGGTAGGGCTTGGCACGTGCCCTTCGTATCCGTGCCGGGTGGCCCGTCGATCTGTCACCAGCTATTGGACGGGAGCGTTCTAAAAGGGGAGATGAGGTGGAGCGGCTTACGTAGGGGCCGTTCGCCGCATGTGGTCTACGTGCATAATATGAATCGACGAGGAATTCTCCGACCGGCTACCTGTTTAAGCCATGGACGACGTGGTTTTCCGATCGGGCTTGAGTAATGGCCTGGACTGGTCGATGTTGCGCTGAACCTGATGATGGTACCTCGACTTGCTCGTCCACCTGGTCCCCTGCCGCGTTCCTGCCTTGGATGCCTGGTGTGCCTGGTTCCTGCCCAGTCTTTGCTTGGTTGGCGCCAGCTCCAGCCGTCGCCGCTGCCTCGTTCTGCCCTGTTCTGGTCCCGCTGTGCCCTGTTTCTGCCCTGTGCCTCCCCGTTCGGTCGCTGGCGCCTTCCACTCGTCAGTGCATTCTTTCCGTCGGGGCCTCTGCCGCTTCCACAAATGGCCCTGCCTCCCCCTCCCCCCCCTGCCCCTGCCCCTCTATCCACCAGTCAGTCAACACGAACGCGGGATGCAACGAGAAGGACGTGCACCACAACAAAACAAGCCAACACTGCCTCACTGCCAACCTCGGATGATCCGAGGGATCAATGCCGCCTGGGTACAACGTACCAGCACACAGAAAACTATGCATTGCGTTACTGGTCAGTCAGAGACCAACATGAGTATGCTTATTATTCACTGGTCAGCCGCCTTTCTCCTACGCTGGTGAATCCCCCTGACCGATCAGCAGGTCCCGATTTGAGCCTGTAAGGCCGCCTTCGCACCGCCGTCCCAGCCCAAGACATGATCCAGCTCACTCTCGGTTCAGAGACCATGGCGTTTTCCCGAATCGCTGCGCGCTGAGTCAATTGACGTACTGACGCAAAGGTGGTGTGCTACTCGCTGACGTAGCGCTCGAAAACATCGCCGTAGAACCGCTGCCCCACCTCTCTGTGGCTTCTCACCTTTGTTCGGAGCTGACTCTCGCCCCACGTCTCGTACCCGCCCCTCAAGAAGGCCGAGTCGACGTCCCGACCCTCCGCCGACTCGACCCCTCCACCGTCGAACCGCTCAAAGTGTCCCCGCAGTGAATGGACGGCCTCTTCTCTCGTTAGGCTGCGCCGCACGCCCTGAAAAAAGGGCACGCTGAACCGTTCCTCCGATCCGCTGAGTACCCGGTGCGTTGTCGCGCGGCATACGCCATGCGTCACGACCTCGAACGCCTGTCCGATGTTCACGACATACGTGCCGGCAAGAGGCGGCACGTCGACCCACGTGCCAGTCTGGTTGAGAGCCTGCAGGCCGCCAACCTCAGGCGATGCCTGTAGCAGGAAGGTCCACCATCCGGACGAGTCCTTGTGTGGGCCCACGCCCTGGCAGTGTGTTCCATCCGCCTGTGCTGGGTAGTGCACTGTTTTGAGACGATGTTGGTCGGAGAGGAATGGTAGGAACGTCTTTGCTGGGAGGTCGAGTGCCTCTGCAACGAGGCCGAGAAAGCGTTCGCCGAGGATCGTGAGCTCGGCAATGTACGCTTCTACCACTAGTCGAATTGACGGCAGGGCAGGTGGGTAGTTGTTGGGTCCGCGCAACCGCTCAGCAAGTGGTTGTTCAAGAGTCCAGGTTGCTGCCAGTTCAGTCGCAAACTCAAACTGCTCGCGGTGGTCAGAAGCACCGGCAGTTGTCTCGGTGTCCACCTCGCTGTATCCAAGGAAATGAGGCGAGCCGGCAAGCGCCGCTTCTGCCTTTTGATCGGACGTCAACCCAAAGAGTTTGGGCAGAGCTGCCGTGAGATTTGCTATGACAGTATCTGGAACACCATGGTTCGTAACATAGAGGAAGCCCACGTCGAGCAGCGCATGTCGAAGCTCTTCGAGCAGCCTAGGTTTAGTGCTAGGTGACTCTGCGAGCGCGAGGTCCAGAAGAGGGATTGAGGTGAAGGCCATGGTCCGTCAAGATGATCGATTGAGTGGTGCTATTTGCTCCCGCCACTTACCTATACAGCCGGCTTGGCCAAATCAACCTGACTTGCGGGCGTTCTATGCAGGTACGAATTTTCTCTGACAAGCATCTCCAAGCCATCATTGCGAGGATGTTCCTGGATCTTGTTGCACACAGCAGGTGCGGAGACTAATCACGTCATGCCCAACCAGCCGGAGGGTTTTCCTCTACCTTCAGGGCGCTCAAGTCACGTGGCAATAGATGACGGCCAATCGACCATACAATCTGTCTTTTCGGGCGAGATGAGGACAGCCAGACCTCATGGATGCCGATATTTCGAGTCCATATCACGCTCTCTTGCCCGCATCTTGCAGGGTGTGCAGTGCATTGTGGTAGGACAGCAGGCCCTGCAACGGTTACCATCTCAATCCGAAGCTTTAATATTCCTCGCACTATGAAGGACAAATAAATTGGCCATGTTCATATAAGTGGTATCCAAGGTGGAGCAATATAACATGCTTATCTTGCTAGGTCGACAGCATGAGGTCTTCCATGAGCAGCTTCTCGCTCCGTGGCCGCCTCTTCACCCACGTCGCTTCCCCGACAGCGGGCACGACTGCTCCCTCTTCTACCATGGCCCAACCCGGTGCATGCTCATGGCGTTCCATGTACCGGAAGATGACTTCGGCGCCGCCCTCTTCCAAGGCGTACTCCGCCGCCATAGTCGCGCCCATTGCTCCGCGTCGCTCCCTTCGACCGCATTCGCCTTCTCCACGTCTCGGTTCCGCACGGCGAGCAAATGCAGCGCACGTGTGCTCCAGAGCCCATCCTGACCGGGATACTCACTTAGCATGACGACGGCTTCGTCCCGAACCACGGCGTCGCGGCAAAAGAGCGCCGTGCCAAAGAGCCACATGGACAGCCCGCACTGCAGGGACGTGCCGTACGCGGGCTTGTCGGTCGTCAGACGGGCGGCGCGCAGCGCGGCCGAGGCGGTGGTGAGGAATTCGCGGAACAGGGGTGTCAGCGCCCGCACCGAGTCGATGCTGAGGAACTGGGGCGCGTTCTCGAAAAGGGTTACGCCGAGGTACTGGAGGCGGAGGTGGAGGGCGCGGAGGTAGTCTTTCGAGTCGTGGGATTGCAGCATGATTCTTTGGAAGAGGGGAAGGAAGGCGCCCTCTTAGGGGTCTGCATCTTTTCGTCCATTGTCGGCATAGAAGGCAAGGACTTGTGGGGTGGCCTAGGATCTGGTGGATGGAGGTGTTGATCGCGGCTGCGTCGGAGCAGCCGATGACACCCGGAGGATAGCACCAAGTCATGTATGAGGGGACCGATGGCGGACTGAGCCCGGCGGAGATAGTTCCAGTGATGCTCGTATTCGTCGAGGGTGCCGAAGACTTCGGGCACATCATTCGTGACTGTAGGTTGCCATAGCTGGCAGAGGAGGTGCATGAACGACTTCTTGGAACGAGACTCTGTGGCGAAGACCTTTCGCAAAGTGTGGCAGTGGCCTGCAGTTACCAACGCGACCGGTGAGAATGTGCCGTGCCTGAGCAGCGAGGGTGAAAAAAACATTGGTCACCGCACCCAGCAAAGGTCCTGGATTGGGGGCCAGGCTTCTGATGTGAGCGTTCGCTTCTTGGCTCGTAGTAAGCGTCAGAAGGAGCGCGAGGCCATGGTTTACATGATTCAATGCAGCCTTGATGTTACCCCGGAGAGTCTCAAAGTAGAGAAGCATAACGGACAGGAAGATGGTGTCCTGCACCGAGCTGCTGCGGCTTTGGAGCTTCAGTGCGTGGCAAAGGTACGTAGTAGCGTGAAGTTCACGAGGGCTGTAATTCGGAGGCCCCCGGCCCGCTGGAGTCAAGGGGAGTTCGCTAGAAAGCGTTCCTCGTCCTCCCAGACTCACCGCGCCGATGGCCATGGCAGCATGGCGAAGCGTGTCATTGGCGCGAGCGAGCTGTGGCAGCAAAACACTCCAGAGGTCTCCGTTGGATGCCGCAACATTCCATGGGGCCTGCGACAACTTGACAAACTCGTTGAAATACTTCAGTCCTGTGGCATCATGGAAGTCGAGAAGATCGGGATCGAGAAGGGTCTGTTGCAACATATTTGCCGTCTTAGCCACAACGGCAACGCGACCGCGCTGTTTGGGGATCTTTGGCGGGGCATAGCCTTCGCAGTGCCCTCGGATGGCGAGGCATTTGCGGCAATGTGGCTTGGTCTCGTCGCACTTTACGTGTCGCTTCTTGCACGTTATGCATCCGGTCTTGGCCTTTGCATTGCTGACACGCGAGCGCTTGGGTTTAGTGAGGCTCACGGCTTGGTCATGGCTGGTGGGGTCTGGGTTTGGCGCGGTGCTGTAACGAATGTCAGCCTATGGCGCGAGTGTGAAGTGTGAGCCGGCCTACCTGGGGACCCGTCTCAGAGGCGAGTTGATCATGATCTTATTATATGTGATCAGCTCATTCCATGACACTTTTTGTAGAAGGAGAAAACGTGTAAGCGTCGTGAGGTGACGGTGATGCTGACAAAGGGATTGACGTCAGGAGAGTAATCGCATAAGGAGATATCGCGAGCAGACGGCTACCCATCGACCTCTTTGTTGCAACACCTCGTTAAATGCTCATCCGTTCAGCCCTTTCGTTCACTTTGTCGCTGCTGGGAAACATGGATTCAAGCCATGAACGCATCTCATTGGCTTCTTGAAACCCAAGTTAGGATAATTTGAACCGAGCCTGGCGAGCCACCAGGCCGGAACTCGGCTCTCGTTTCCGGAACCAATCTAGTGCCCCGGACACCTTGAGGTTGCTGATATTCCGATTCCTAGTGTCCAATCTGCTGAAGCCTCGTACCTTCTTTAATTCGAGTATGGCGGCTGAAGTCTGGCGCGCACCTGCGTGTTTCAAGATTCTTATCTGATCACTGATGTTCTGGAATCAATATGTGAGTTTGCCATACGGACATCGAAGCCGACGACACAAGTGTTTCTGAACCCAGAAACAGCGGGATCGCTACGCTGGATAATGGGTTAAATATGCCTTGGCATGCCATGAAATGTTGCTTTTCCATGAGCTGATACTCGAGAAAATAGGGATGTAGGACTTTGAATGATGTGATTCCAGAACTTTCGGAATGACCAACCACCTGCCCTCTGGCTTGTTCAAGTTCAAAATTACAGATTCTTTGCCTAAAAGAACTCTTGTTGTACTCCAGATTTGGGAATTGTAGACCAAACATGGGTGGTTTGATCTATACTGATCGAGACGACCTTTTTGATGAGATCACTTGTGATATCCGGTGAAACGATCTATTCACAGGGCTCATTCGGCTAGACAGCTGTCTCGAACACTACATAAATCCAGAGAAGTATGAGTCAAAATCCGAAAGATTGAAGATATTAAACTTAATCCAAGTACTAAAATTCAATTTGAGAAGGAGCTGTCGATGGCGTCCTGCTATAGGGTTCTGAGGGGAATAGAACTCTGGATGAAGAAATGCGCATTCTGGTCACTCAGGCTATAGATTCAAATGATCGACTGCAACAGGCGATGCTGGCGCGCAATCGTTGAGCAAAGATGTTTTGATCCTACTAGTTCAGGTCTGGAGCAGTGTAAGCCGAAGTATCGCGACTCCAGGCCTCAAGGAATCCAATCCAGGGATGGAAAGCGAAAGCTGGGGATTTATTGAATGGGAGCACCAGTGGAAACCGCGATGCTCAGACAGACCAGGCACAGGTGTACAATGCTGTCACACCCGACTGGCGTGAAGCGACCCCACAAATTTACAGGCTATATAATGAACCCTTACAGATCACTGTTCAACTTCCGAACTGGTGTAATGGCTAACATTTGACGCTCTCACCGTCAGGCTCAGGGTTCGATTCCCTGGTTCGGAATTGTTTTAGCGATTGCCAGCGCTGTCGGGCTCGTCGAGCTTGTGTTTTTTTGCCTTGGTAGTTAGTCACTCACCTCAAGAACGCATTGAAGCAAAAACAGCACAGAGAATTCCAAGTCCTGCGTGGCAACGACTTGCGCGGCTGTCTCACGGTATCGAGCAATGGCATGGTGTCTCACAGCGACTCGCACCGAATTCTACAGGAGCCGTTAACCCTCTACTCTACACACACAAATTTAACGCCCATATCGGAGGCGCCGTTGGCGCATTTTCCCACCGTCGCCGTACGCCGTTCCAACCACACCGTAATAGTACAAAGCGTAGCCGTCGTCCGGCGGACCACGACCGTCACCTAGACACCTTAATCCCGCCCCTCGTACCCGCTTTGGTAAGCAAACTGACGCTGGTAGTCTCTGAGACTCGACCACAGACGCAACTCTTCTTCCTCGTCTTGCGGCGTCATGTTGGAATCGTTTCCGTGACCAGCATGACCTGGTCCAGTGCCCTCAAGCTTGATCAAGATGTCGATGAGCCGCGAGAGTGCAGCCTCGGACTTGACTGCCACGGGACCCTTGCGCTCGGGGGCATCATTGAGAAGGGTCGACGCCACTTGGCGCACCTTGTTGATGAGCGATCCTCCGTTCGGCTCCATGTTTCGCTGCGGGATTGAACCGAGGACGTGCAGCAGATCCTGGACGATAAGCTCGCGCTCGGCCGTCATGAGCTCAAAGATGCGCTCGGCCTCAACATCTTCAGCCTCTTTAGCGGCCTTGCCCTCGATCGTGCTCTCGTCGATGATTGAACGATTGGGATCTGCGAGGTAGACATCGCGCAGGTTGAAGTAGAGCTCAACAAAGTAGGACCGTGTCGCGAGCTGCGACACCAGAATGTTAGCCTTCTGAATGTCGTACTGCAGCTGGCGCCGCCGTTGCGTGTTGCTTTTGATAACGTTGCGGATGTCGTTCGCCGGTTGCGCATTGGGGTACGCTGGAGGCATGTATTGAAGATGCCCATCGTCAAAACCACCGCCGAAGACGGGCTGATCAATCTGCGATGTGAGGCGCAGCTCAGTCGGGAGACGATCGATGATGTTCTTGGCAGCGACGAGGGCGTCGCGCAGCATGGCGCGCTGATCGGGCCACGGGAGCGTGCTCATCCCATACACAAGCTCCACACTGACGATAGCATTCATTGTAGTGTAAATCTCAACGCCGAATCGGAAGCCCGTCAGCAGCGTGACGTTGTTGTTCTCTGAATACTGAATCTCGTTGGCCATGATCCACCGGTCGTCAACATTCTCGGGCAGAGATGGGTATGGGAGGTTCGGAGTTGATGGCGCGATGACGAGGTCGGCGTGAGAGGCGCCAAGCTGTGAGAAGGAACGCACGCCGAGCAGCAGGCACCAGAATATGCGCTTGCCAATCTGATCTTTTAGTGTGAACGGCAGAGTTGTTGAGTAGTGATCAGTGCAAATGTCGCAGTCGCCGGTTCTGACGCATGAGCCAGCTCACGATCACGATAGCACTCAGCGGTGAAGTGGCGATATGCATTGACATGCAACGTATAGCCCGCAGCAAGGCCCAGAAAGTAGCTCGTCGCAGCATCGTCGAGCGTCTTGGGCGACTTGATGGACCACAGAGTACCGCGTGTCTGGAGCGCAATATCCCTGCACTTTTCAATCATGACAATGGCGCGAGGGAAAAGGTGCGTGCTGTGCTGGGCCTTGAGGTGCTGGCGAGCGCTTCGAGGAAAAGAGGCCACGAGGGCGGCAATCATGGAGGCCAACAGACTCAGAAACTCGGGGTTCGTCCGGTCCTGGCGCGTAGCGAAGGCGTCTCGGAAGGTTGGTTCGTGAGGAAAAGGCGCCAGGGGGTGGATGTAGGTGAAGAAGTCGTCAACGAGGAGCTCCAACACAGGCATAGGAGCAATCGATTCGGCAGTGTAGGGTGTGGCTGCAGGGCCCTCTGCGATGGACACAAGGGTCTGCGCGGCGTTATGCGGCGAGGGTGTCGGGCCCAAGCCGTTGTTGTAGGCGAAACCATTGCCTGCAGGTGTCGGGCCGGGCTCGAGTCGAGGGCGCTGGGCAGCGCGAGCAGCCTCGGCGTGCTTGTTCGGGGGACCGCGTCTCTTGAGGGCTCGGTGAAAGGTGCACTCGACGTTGAGGTCTCGGCAGGGCCTGCATGGGGCCGTCTCGTCGCATTTCACCTTGCGCTGGGAGCACATGTCACAGGCTCGGCGGAGTCGCGTCAGCTTAGGATTAACAGCCGAGTCTCTGGCAGCGGACGGCGCAGGTGCAGGCACAGGGGCAGCAGATGCCACCGAGGCAAATGGATGTGGACCGGCAGGCGCTCCCCCGATGGACGCATTTACGGCAGCAGTAGCAGCAGCAGCGGCGGCGGCGACGGCCAGAGCAGGATCTGGGCCGCTCGAGCTGCCCGTGTCCGTGCCTTGCATATCATGATCAAGAGAAGACGCGGACTGCGGCGGGGGGTCATATTGGTGATGCTGCTCATGTGGTTCGTGGTGTTGCTCGTGATGTTGCTCGTGGTGTTGCTGCTGGTGATCAACACTTTCGCGCAGAGCCTGAGCGGCGGCGGCGTCTGATGCGTCCTGGAGAGCCTGCAGGCCACCGGTGGCGATTTCGTGAGCAGTCGATGAAGATGTGGTCGCGTGGATCAAGTTTGCGTCCAGATCTGAGGTCTGCATCGAGCCAGGGTCGTAGTCGTCAAGTCCATCCTGGTGTTCGATATGTACATGCTGTCCATGATGCTCGGGCTCTTCAGAGGCATCGGCAGCGGCAGCAACAGCGGACGCGGCAGCGGAGTCGGATGCTGTGTCGCCATTGTCGATTTCGGACTGCGCTGCTGTGTCGATGGTAGTCGAGGCGATAGGTTCAGGGTCAACCTTCAAAGCCGAGAGGTCGTCGTGGTCGTCATCGTTCATGTGGCCATGATGATCTTGGTCCTGACCCATCGACATTGTGGAAACCAGAGACGCGCTCAATGATACAGACGCGGATTCGCGCGATGGCTGATCGTCGGGGAAGCTTCGGTGCGCGGCGTCCAAGGTGCGGTGGTGATGGTTGAGCGTCGGCAGTTCTGCGGCTGGTTTTTTCAAGCATCACGTGACTCGGCAACCGTCTACAAGGATCTGGGCCCCGTCTGTAGTCCAGCGGCAGGTGCCACAGGTGTGCCCATGGAGGAAGGGGCATCTTGCTGCATCATGCCTGCCTCGATGCTCAACCACACGGCTGTCACGTGAACCTAGAATTCGCTTGTCGTGGATCTCATCTACGTGCTGCTTTTGTGGAAATGCATTCTTGATTTGATCTCTACTTGATCCTTTCCCTACAGCGCCTTATTGACTTGACCTCCAGTTTATTGACAATACTAGCCACTACAGTACCCTCCTCCTCGAGTCACCTAACGGCTCCAGTGAAATGCGATCACAGGCATCAACAACCCAGCCCGCTGAAGACGCTGGCCAGTGGGAGTATGGGCTTAATGTCTTCCAAGTTCACTGTCGACAGTAGTGAGGTGCGCAGGTCGCCGATGACCACTGCTTTTGTCGCCAACATCGGTGGGCTCAGCCTCCCATTCCCGGCCCACGCTCAGTCGTGATCATGCGATAACGGAGAAGGCAGGTCCGGCATCTGCAGCGTCACCAGCTCTCTCTCGCGACACTCGCAGGCGGGCGAGGCCCAGATCATGCGCCCCACGATGCGCCCGTCCTTCACCAGCATGCCCATGCCGTCCAGGTGCGACAGCTTATACTTGAGCCCAGGAACGCGGTATGCCACGGCCCGATGCAACTCGGCCGTCGGCGCAAAGGCGCCGACGCGGAAAGCGAATGTCCCATGGCAGGTTGTGCATGTGACCCCGACCATGTAGTTGTACGGGTGGCAGTGCATCGTCGCGAACCGGGCGTAGCTCAGGTCGATACGGCTCTCTGAGAGCTCGCCGACGACCGTAGTCAGGGACATGATGTCTGCGAGCCACTCGGCGCACTCCTCTCCCTCGCCGCACATCGACCATGGTTCGGCCCAGGGAGTGTTGTACTGATCCCGGAGCAGTTCCTCAAGCTCTGTGAGGTTATCGTGGGCCTTGAGATGCTCCATGATGATCTCCTTGCGCTCGCCGTAGAGTCTTGTTCCGAGCGAGACAATAAAATCGTCCAGGTTCGGCCCGGTGAGATCGAGACTGAAGGCGGCGCACCGAGAAAAGTGGTCGTAAGTGCTTTCCCAATTCGGGAATTTGACAATCGTAACAAGGCCGATTCTCTCTAGTGTCAAGGTCACTTTATCGCCAGATTCATCGAAGGATACGTCGACCGGGAGCGAAGGGGGGCTCGTCTCCTCACCCAATTCCCAGGTCCAGACCTCATTGTAGCTGCATGGATCCAGCGGGTTCAGCCGCGGGTCGTCCAGCAGAGGGACGCTCGGCGTCATGAGCAAGGGGCTGTAGTCGCCCGCGAGGAGACACTCTCGCGCGACCCTGAGGTACTCCGTCCGAAAATCCGGCTGCAGGGCTGCCTCTGACCTCGCGGCGACAATACCGCGCAAGCCATGGAGAAAGTCCATTCGATCGCGGCACTTCCGCCTCGCCAGGAGGGCAAAAGCCATGGCGAAGCTGGTTGTCTTGTGCGACTTGACCTCGCGCAGCGGCCCAAGCGTCCAGGGCACCAGGTTTCGGTTCTCGGGGAGCCCGACCATGTTCTCGACATTGTGAACGCTGCCTTGCCTAACGACCTCCTCGTCCCATACGTGATGTAGCCTGTCCAGAAAGGCTGGATCGTCTGCTCCAGTGTCGAGATGGTAATCGGACGTCATCATCCTGATCCGGCTGCTACTCACGAATTCCATGGCCGTCCACATGCGTTGAAACCACTGTGCATTGCACACCCCCGTCATACCGTCCAGTGTTACGTCGGAGTCCTCATCCTGGCGAAGCTTTTCCACAGTGGACGAGCTCAGGTCGTTAAAGTGTATGATGGTGGCGTAACTGGAGCTGTAGAGCGTGTGGATGATACGAAGGATCGGATTCTTCAGTTCATCCGTCCACTGCGGAACGCTGAAGTAGTCGTGCCATATTTCCTGCCCGTTTCCATCCACCTCCATGCTCTCTTCGAGGCCAGAGCACACGAGGACGGGTGCTTCGATGGCCTGTCGCCTGACTTCTAGCGGCTGAGGTGAGTGGCGACCCTGCTGCTGATTGATGGAGACTTGCGGGTCCCAGACATGTGAGACTGTTAAGACGTGGACCTCGCTTGTCCGGAGGCAATGGAGGTGCCTGTCAAAGAACAAGACATCTCGTTGTAAGTGCGTCGAAACGACCCGGCTGCAGTGCAAAGACTCGCTTGACGCAGACGTCCCGTCGGGAGGCGCCAGCTTGAACGTTCTCACAAGAGCATCGTGCGTGAATGACTCCTGGCAGACTAGGCAGCGGAGCTTGTCAGGTTCAGGCTCGTACCAAAAGGCCTCGAGGTCTGCGACGCCCGTGGCGGCTAGCTCGTCGAGCTTGGACTGTTCGAGGACTATCTGGATGTTTGTACAGCGAAGCAGTCGCAATGTCTCTCACGGAAGATTCCCACTGCGGCTGCCGCGTAGTTTCGGGCTCAATATGCGGTTGTAATACATGTCAGCATTGAGTGAGCGGGGCCAAAATGCGAGGTTATTCAGATGGCGGCGGTAACTCCCAAAATGGACAGGAAATATGTACGTGCAGGGATAGGATTCACAGCTGATGGGTAGACACAATATCTCGTGCCAATGGTGGATCACCTTTCCGTCTAGTAGGAATAAGCTTGCCTGTATCCGAGCGAATGGTAACACGAGTTGGGATGAACACGTTCTCGCGCATAAGCAGCCTGCAAGATGTAGCCCTTGGCAGTGGCGCAACCTGTAAAGCATTTCAGGAGATCTCACAGACATTCTAGATACTCCATTTCTGGCTGGCTTCGGTACAAAGATCTAGTGGCCCCACGAGCTGCTCGGGTGACACCTCTTGACTACTGGCCGGCACAGCTCAGGTAGTTGTAGTCGGTCTATGCAACGTCTCGGGATCCCAGTTTTCTGCAGACGGAAGATATTGCACCGGTGTACACGAAAAAAAAGAATTTCTATTTACTTGTCGTGTACTCTTTACACTCCCGTCTCGCAGATATTACCGATGTCGTGCAGCCCGATCTCGTCTCAGCGCGGCCGGCCAGAACAAGTGGTATGGGATCACCAACAGTTGTCCTGAACTCGGCCACGTTTGTTAGCAAGAACCGATTTCTGCACGCCATATAGATGTCTACTTGATGAATTTTGCAAGGGCCGCGGACGACGCTCTGGCCTCTCGAGACTCAACTGCGTCACGAAACACCTCAAGGTCGCAGATGGACTGGGAACGTGCTTCAAAATCGCCGCAACAGCCAGCTCGACGGCATTGTAGGTATAGTCCGCAGGTTGTATACGATTCTAGATAGATAGTCCTTATGCTGGTGTCAAGGAGTCTCGCGACGAGGGAAGGCCTGCAGCTGTTGATCTCATGAGGATATCTAATTAGGTAGAATAATCGATACTCTCTTCTAACTATGGGAAAGCGACCCTCTTTGTAAGTAGTCTCTCAAAAATCTGGGTCCTCTCTTTGCTCTGTAACTCTGGTCAAACAATAGGTGCCCTGCAGCCGTCCCATATTTGTTCAAAGGTTCTGATACCCGGTGACAGGGCTCAAAATATAACCTCCGAAGTGTGACAAAAATGTGACCCGCTCAGGTAAGTAGCACTCATCTGTGATAAGCGTTACTCTTTTGGCATTCTTACTAGTTATGCCAAAGAAGATCTGTACACGAAAGCATATTCCATAGCATTTAACATGACTACAACAAATTTCTACATGTGTATGTGTGCTTCAACAATGCAGTTGACTATGTATTTCAGTTATAGAGTTCTAGGATACACGGCTTTGTTACTGCCTAAGCTCGAAAGCTGTGATGGTCTTTGAATTGTCATGATCGTCTGCGCATGCTCAATGTTAAAAAACCACTTATCCTCATTTTCTCAACTCGAGCATTGAATGCGGCGCGATTGACCCTTGCAACAAACGTTGCTTTCGAGCAAGGTACTTCACTTCCTTGGGCCAGGTTCGGACTCCTCGCGGGACTACAGCCCCTAGGCCTTGAACATGCAAGGATAGTGCATCGTTTAAAACGTAGAATGGCACCCTCCTGCATCAAAAGGGGCCACTGGTTAACGGCTTTCCCCTCACAGGCAATCCTCCATCTTGGCTCTTGAGGGCCCCGTAATTTCACTCCGCCGTCGCTCATCCAAGACTTTGTAGACCGTGGACCAAGACGTCAAGCACCGCCGAAGAAGATCCTAACAGTCAGATCTTCGCCTGTCACAAAGCATTTTGCAGGACATATATCATAGGCCGCCCTGACCCCTGAAGCCGATGCCTTCCCGTTCCATGTCACCCTTCACGCCAACGAGGTTTGACGCACAACGATGTTCTTCGCTGTACAGACTACTGTCGCGCTGCTTGCCGGCCTAGTCGCTGTCGCACTCCTAGTGATACGCAAGAGCAAGCCGGCCGGCAAAGCGACACCCCTCAAGCTGCCTGTCATCGGCGACCTCCACAGCTCCCCGCGCGAAACGCCGCTCGTCCATTGGGATGCCTGGGCCAAAAGGAATGGAGCGATTGCGACATCAAAGTTATTCGGCATCGTGCCGATAGTGGTACTGAATACAGCCGAGGCGGCGACAGAGCTGCTCAGCCGCCGGAGTCAGTGGTACAGCAACCGACCCCCGTCGACGAGCATGGAGATGATCACGGGCGCGGGTCCCGGCCAGTCCCGATTCACGTTGATGCACGATTATGATTCTCATTTGAAGCTTCACCACAGACTGCTGGCACCGAGCCTCGGTGCCGTTGCGGCGCCGCGGTATCAGCCCGTGATGGAACTTGAGTCAAAGCAGCTGCTGTTTGATTTGGTAGTTGCTGTGGGTGGCAATACAGAAAGCGCCATCATCAACAGCTCGGATGTTTACCCCTTGCTTGAACGCACGCAGTCCAGTGTCATTCTTTCACTGCACTATGGCCTGCGGATTCCCGATGTCTCCGAACCTATACTTCACGAGATCATTGACATCCAAACCCAAGTCACGCATCTTGCGGCGAACCCGGGGCTACCCGACTTTATTCCTCTTTTAAGAAACCTGCCTGCCATCCTCTCGCCCTGGAAAACAACTGCAGATAAACTCTTTGCTACGCAAGTTGACTTGTACGAGCGGTTGTATGAGCATGGCAAAGCATCACAGTGCTGGAACGCAGCAAAGCAAGCTGTCACGACCGCCGAGAAGGTCGTGCCAGGCGACATCCGTCCGGCCGACTTCGACCTCGACCTCGCCTTCACGCTGGCCACATCAATCCAAGGCGGCATGGAAACCTCGCCGCGCCAGATCCTGTGGCTGTTCATCGCGGCCTTGCAGAACCCAGGCTTTGTGCGCCGCGCACATGCCGTTCTGGACGACGTCGTCGGTCGTGACCGTCTGCCGCGGTTCGCCGACAGGTCAAGTCTTGCCCTCATCGACGCTGTCATTCACGAGCTGTTTCGATGGCGACCCGTCTCGCCGGGGAGCATCCCACGTCGTGCTGAGAAGGCGGACGAGTTTGCAGGCGTCAAGATTGTCAGGAATGTGACGATCATCACCAACGCGTGGGGTATCGGACGTGACGAAAAAACATTTGACCCCGGTCTCGGCGACCTGCAGGAGTTCATCCCGGAGAGATGGCTTGATGAACGAGGCAAGGTCAACAGCAGTCTGCCGCTACCGGTGTTTGGCCAAGGCCGGAGGGCTTGCTTGGGCAGACGGGTGGCCGTCGACGGCACGTTCTTGCAGGTCGCAAACCTGCTGTGGGCGTTTGACGTCGAGGCCAGTGAGGAGGTCAATCCGTGGGCCATGTCAGTTGTCGGGTTCATGACGGTGCCGACGGAGTTTCGATTCAAGCTTAAGCCACGCGGACCGTGGGTGGTGGATGTGGTCACACGATCGTGGGAAGATGCGAGCAAGGACTTGGGCGAGGTGATGGGACTGTCGCATGATGTGGAGGGATAGCGGATGTCGTGGAAACGTTCTCACGAGCGTGGGAGCGTATGCACTGCCACGATGCATCTTGGCATCTCCTTCGTGTTGTATATCTCGAGATGGAGGGTCAGTCTGTCAGACTCGGCCGCGTGTGGAACGGAGAGCAAACTCCGCGATGCACAAAGGCAGGCAGTAAGACGTGCAGACCAACCACTGGCAAGCTGGCTGCATTTGGAACTTCGTAGGGGAGATCGTTCAGGCTGTGGATCTGACTTCACGGCGCTCGTGATCACCTGTTTGTTCGAGAATGGAAATTCTGCATCGTCAAGCTGACTGCAGCATGCACTCGATCGAAGTATTTGAAGAGGTATACTATAAGTTGCACGCATGTAAGTCAGACCACTCCATTTGCGATAGACTTTGCTAGTTTGCTAAGCAAGCACTGGTTCGACCAGGTCCTTGCTCTGAAGGATTCAAATTTATATGCCATCTGCAAGCAGTGCTTTGCCGCAGCCACCTGATGGTTGTTCGTGGTCACGTTTTCATTCCAGATAGGGAATACCTGCTCGACGATATTGAGGTAGGCAGGATGGAATCCAACTAGGAACATATAAATCCAGCACCAGAATCCCCAGTGCACCATTCGACCATCATGAAAACACACCCCAACAAAAGCTGGCCATCATGTTCCTCCTCCCCTTGACCCTCCTCGGGCTCCCTCTAGCCCTCGCCCAACAAATAGGCACGCTTGTCCCCGAAGTCCCCCCCGCTCTCACCTGGTCCAACTGCACCACCGAATCGTGCACGCCTGTCACCGACGCGCTGACCCTCGATGCCAACTGGCGCTGGACACACGAGACGACCTCGGCGCACACGTGCTTCCTCGACGGCGACTGGACAGATATCTGCTATAACCTCAACAGCGGCACAGCGTGTGCCGAACGCTGCGCCATCGAGGGCGCCGAGTACGCCTCGACGCACGGCATCACGACCGCGGGCGGCCGCGCGTCGCTACGGTACGTCACGCACTCTGCCTTTGGGCGCAACGTCGAGAACCGCGTCTTCCTGCTAGCGCCGGGTGGCCAGTATCGCATGTTCGAGCTGCTCGGGCGCGAGGTGCGCGTTGACGTCGAGGTCGGCACGCTAGGGTGTGGGCTCAAGGGGGCGCTGTACTTTGTCAAGATGGAGGCAGACGGCGGGCGCGGGCGCGGCAAGAATGCCGCCGGCGCGCGGTACGGCACGGGCTACTGCGACGCGGAGTGCAGCCAGAGCATCAAGTTTGTTGATGGCCGGGCCAACATGGAGGGATGGGCGCCGGGGTACACAGATCTTGAGCTCGGACGCGGCGCCGTTGGGGCCTGCTGTGCCGAGATGGGCGTTTGGCAGAGCAATTCGGCGTCGTACGTCGTCTCGGCGCATCCTTGCATTAACCCCAACTTTCACACGTGCCAGGACAGCCGGTGCCCACGCGGGTTCTCGGACGACATTTTTTCCGCATGGCTGCGATACCGACGGCTGCGGCGCGAGCCCGTACCGACTGGGCAACACGCACTTTTATGGGCAGGGCAAGACGCTCGACAGCGGGGCCAAATTTACGTGAGTTATCTTCGGGACTCAGTGAGAGGAAACAGAGAGAAGCTGACTGGGTAGCGTCATTACGCGGTTTCATGAGGACCATGTCTCGCAATCCTTCATCCAGGCCGGCGAGCCCATCGACACGCCGACCAGCCAGGCGTCCGGCGTGCAGGGCAATGCCATCTCAGACGACTTTTGCGACAGCCAGGCGTCGGCGTTTGGGGAGCGCAACCGCTACGCCGAGGTCGGCGGGTGGTCGTCGACGAAGCGGGCGCTCGCGGGCCAGTGGGTCATGGTCATGTCCATCACGCACGACGCCTACGCCAATATGCTCTGGCTCGACTCGCTGTACCCGGTCGACGCCGCCGGTCGGCCCGGTGCGCTGAGGGGGCCGTGTCCGGCGAACAGGGGGTATCCGGCGCAGACGGTGGCGGAAAACCCGCACGTAGGTGATTCGCTGAGTGGGTGTCGACGTGTACTGACAAGGGCAGGCCAAGGTGACGTTTTCGGATATTCGGTACGGGCCGATCGGGACGACGGGGTGATGGCAACGGTAATGTATTGGGGATCTGGCTGTAGGTACGTGTTGGAGCATATTAGCGGTGGTGTAGCAGAGTTTGTCTGGCTCCATGCTAGTGCTTCAACTATGCCGTCGCTATCTTGGTCACCCCGGGGTTGACATGTCGCTTCTGGTGATCTCGTGGTAATCTTTGCTCTTGCAGCTTCGTTTGGGGTAGCCCTTAGTTGCGAACTCTCCTCGAATTCATACGACATCCCTGTTTACATCAGCGACATGAAGAAGAAACGGTGATCTTACCAGCCACCTATAAAAAGAATGATTTGTTTCGGATGATGATATGGCCCTGCAGCTTCGGAGTCCGAGGGGAAGTCCATCTTGGTACTCTGCCTTCCATCCAGGGTTGCAGACGGCAGACGGCAGACGGCAGACTATAGATTGCCAGAGGTCAGCGAGCTGGCTCCCCAGGAATCATCTGTCAAGCTCCACGTTCAGGCCATCTCTGGCAGTATCTGAATAACGAATCATGATGTCGCATAGATGAGGTCCTACAGATGTCTAGCTCATGATGCAGTCATGGCACCGCTGGTGGTTGGGTCTGTCGGAAGGTGCCCCCCCTGGATGGGCGGGGTCCGGCAAGTGGATCCCCAGCCACCTGCCGCCTGTCTCCTGGCTCCTGCCCCGCCCCCTGGCCCCTGCCACCTGCTGCCTCCATCGTCGCCACGAATCAAGCACTGGGCGCCTTGTGCCGGAGGAAAGGCAGGTACTGCCAGCGAAGCGTCAGGCACCTAGACACTTGGGCAGGCACCTCCGGCAGGTAGTCAGGTACTCCCTGCCTCAAAAGAAAGCACTCCAGCCTCGACGCCATCCATCGCTCCATCAATCCATCGGCACCCCAGCCACCCTCCAGCCATCTCCAGCAAACAGGTTCAAGAAGCCCATGTCTTCGCCTGCTCCTCGACGCTCGCTTCTTTCATTCTTATCTTGTTCTCTCCATTCCTGTCTGTTTTCATCCATCAGCCCATGCCGTCGCATTGAACAAGCAGCACACCACACCACATCGCCGCCACACAATGGCCACGCGTGCGCAAACACAGTACAACCCCCAGCCCGCCTTTGAACCAGAGTCCTTCGCCTCGTCCCCGCAGCGCCAGACCCGCGGTGGCAACGGCGCCAACCCACGTTATCGTCGTCCTCGCTCGCCCCTCCTCGACCACCAGGGCGAAGTCCATTTCTACAGCGGCAGCGACGAGCCGCCGTCGCCCTCGAGAGCGAGTCCCAAGCGCGGATCTGCGCCGCAACGCAGCAGCGGCCGCCCCTCGTCCATGGCCGCCGTCGACGCTATGCAAGCCCGTGCCAAACACGCTAGTCTCCCCTCGTCCTCTGGCCCCAAGCCCAGGGACGGCCTCCCTTCTACCCTAGCGACGAAGCCATGACGACGCGCGCTCCGATGCCCGGTCCCCCGCGATGCCGCGTCGCGCGAGCGTCAGCCGTCGCACGTCTGCTTCTGGTGGTGCTGCCCCAGCCCCCACGGGCTACGGTGGCCCTCCTCCCGGACCCGGCCAGCAGATCCCCAACGGGTCCCCGCGCGGGCCCTCCCACGGCGGCTCCCCCCGCACAAACGCCCCCGACGGCCGCCGCAGCCCACCTCTGCCGTCGCAGCAGCAGCAGCACCTTTCGGCCCCCGCCCTGCAGCAGGCTTCGGAAATCTCCCGCCTCAGCAGCCCCGGCATCAACCAGAGCGTCCTGCAGCCCCTTGAGAAGAAGATGAAGGAGTACCGCGCCCTCTTGGCCGACGCCGAAGCCGACATGGCGCAGCTCGACGACGAGCTGCGCATCCTCACCGAGCGCCGCCGCCAGGCCGAGGACCGCTTTGTTGACGCCCGCGGTCGCCACGACGACTATGAGCGCCAGCACGCCGATGTTGAGAGGGCGCTGCGCGGTGATTTCTCGGCGGCGGCGCCGGGGCAGCTCGCATCCCAGCAAACGCTGCAGAGGGGCGAGCCGCAGCAGGTGACCATCCAGCCGGGCCCGCAGGGCCGTCCACTGGGGCCGTCGCAGCAGCAGTCATGGACCATGGCGAGGGCACCGAGCATGGACAGCTTCGATGACCGGCCAGGGACGGGGCAGAGCTTGGCGAGTCGGCAGCCGAAGAAGAGGGGGAACCGGTTTGGGATCAAGCTGTGGTAGGTGGGTACGAGCCAGTCTCGCGCCGTGATGGGCGCATATGCATTTGACGATTTATGGGATGGATAGATATGTTGTTAATTTGATGAACCTTCTCTTGGCGTGGTCATGGGTTCAGCTCTGGGACCTGTGAAGGCTACGTCGTACACCAAATAATGCTCAGGGAGTCTCGCAAGGCGTGAAGGGAATATCAACTGACTTCCCAGGGTCGCTACATAGGCAAGATGATCCCCTCGAACTATAGTGTGTTATGTTAGCGATATTTAGAGCAGAGTGAAGAGGTTTTCTACACCTAGGTAGTCCACAGGCAATGGAATGAAGTTAGGGGATTACGCACCTACTTCTTAATATAGGCCTATATGATAAAGTTAGCCCGCTGGGACTACGCCTTCCACGACCCGAAAGGGCAATCTCAAGTATTTAGGTCGCGCCGGGACCACTCTATGTGCTGGTGAAGAGATTGCCTACTGCAAGATTCGCGAAAACCATTCATGGTGGTGGGTGGGGGAGGTCAGGTCGAAGACCATACACATGCCAAGACATTCTGGGACGGGTCAAGCTTAGATGGCCCTCTATAGTCTATATTTCTATTAACCTATTTTCGCCCCTAGAAACTGTTATTCTCTTCCTAGGCTATAGTAATACCCGCACTTAATTGTACCTATAAAGACGTACTTATAGCTATCACGAAACACCTTTACTTAGCTTACGCTGATAGAATAATACCGCCGGGGATAAAAAAGGAATCCGAGTTGTCTGAGATAGACGAGGAAGGCGACCGCAAGCGATTCAAGCTTTTCGCTCCAGCTGACGAGGTGGAAGACGAAGGGTACCGGCGTCAACAAGGCATTGAGGGGTTGCACCAACTCAGGAACTCCGAGCTTCTCAGTTTGTGAAACATCGTCGTGGAATGCTCAACTGCACCTGGCGGTAGCTCACATCCAGACCCGGAACATGTCGAGCACATCCTCGCAACAATCTTCGATGAGAGATGGACGTCTTGGAAACCAGTTGGGGAACCGGTGAGCAGGAAATTTGATGAGACAGTTGTTTGTGTGACATGATCGAATCCGATCCTGAACGCGCATTCAAACACAAATACCTCTTAGAAGTTGGCGAAACGCTACGTAAGTCGCAGCCAATTCACTCCGCAATGGAACACAACTAATACATCGCGAAAAGCTTCGAAACCCGTATGCACGTATGCACTGTACGTGTCAACTTACAACTGCTTCGCTGCAGAAAAAATACCACATTTCCGAGTCGGACCTATGGTCGATGGACGTTGGGAGAATCGCTCCTCAGCCAAATGCAAGGGGCGAGGCTACCATGTCCCAACCAGTTCCCAGCTTCGCACCCGCGAGCGCTTCTTGCTAGACCGAGCACTTTATCTTAATATGCAGCAAGTCAAATACGAAGGCCGCTAGTACGTTCGAAAGCTCGCAGCTCGGAAATCGACACTACACAAATGGATTGCACGATTTGGCCGTTTCAGGGACTTGGTATTTATCAAATGACATTTCATCCCCGATGAGACTCCCAATATGATTGGCGAGGCGGGTAGCGTGTGTTCTGTGTACACGGGCCTTGACGTGGGACTAAATGTCCTGAAATCTCGTAGGGGGTTCTTCGAAGCTTTTTCCATGCGGAATACTTGACAATAGTCATTGTTTTCTACACAGTCATGGCCATTCCTTATACTAGCAGATGACTTTTTCCCACTGACAATACTGAAGCTGTGGAAGCCGGCCAAGAGCCTAACGGCACGGTCGTGATGGAGCGAGCGGCCTGAGATAGTTGCGCCTCTATGGAAATTTCAGTGATTGCTTTTGCGAAAAGGACTTGCGACGGTCATCCAGCATATCATTTCAATATGAGGCTATATTGGGCACGGCTTCAGGTTGAATATCCTCAGAAGGGTAGCTTTACGCATGAGATTTATTGGTATCATATGTCTTTTTCGTGGATCCTGAATTCAGGTAATAAATAATGCTACTAAAGCCAGTTCACCTAGCCTTTCTTTGAACTTGTAGTTATTGGAGCAGTCATGCTCGATAGTCATCAGCTGGAATAAGGCAGTTACACTTCCTTCCTTCATTAGTTACTCAGATGCCAAGCAACCGCCAAAGCGGCAGGTCCGATATTCACCTGATGCAACCTAGGTACCTTCATTAACTCTCATTTCACCACCATCTCGCGGCTACTCAAGCCGGCCTCCTCTGAATCTTCATTTCCGACAGCCCAACGCATGCACAGTCTATCAACTCGGTAAGACATACCAACGCGCTTCTTTTGCCACAATGTCAGCTCCCATATCCAGACACGTCTCTGGCATAAAGCAAGAACTGCTACACCGAAGCAAGCGAATCAAGCTTTTCCTGTCAGCCAATCAGGAACAAGAGGCATTACTTGCCAACCCGCGGCACATTGAGCACCTGAATCAGCTCACAAACTCCGAGCTCCAGACTTTACGAGGAATCGTGGTACAGTGCACAGGGCTACTTGGCATGACTGGAATGCCTGTCCCTACCGTGGTAGAGTTTCTGCTCGGGCTGACCTTTGACAACGGCTGGACCTCTGACAAACCTGTTGAAGAACGGCCCCTGTTCTTGGAGATCCGAAACATCACGACAATCGGCACTTTGACCAAAGAGACATTCGCATATGTCCTTCAGCAAGAATACTTCCTTCCAATAGGCAAGACACATGGTAAGTCATGAATGACTGGGGGTTAGAAATTTTATGGTTGCGCAAAAGCCTAACGGCGAAAAGATGGGCGTGATGTGTACGGACACGCGTCCTTGGCGGGCGGTGACGCTCCAAACGGCACCCACGTGCAATTCAACTACGTGACCATTGTAAATGGCAGCTACGTCAAGATTGCATTGAGTGATCCCGCGGCCCCTCGAGATGGAAGCGTGGCCATCAACGACTTGATCCGGTGCCACAACCAGTTCGTCATGGACCAGGTGCTATATTACAACATACAAGCCGCCAAATTTATAGCGCAGCACCTCATCAAACAGTTCGCGTCTGGAAAAATGTTAGGTCTCGAAATGACTGGACGGATCGCTCAGTTCGAGAGAGTGGAGTTTCCCAGGGTCAAGAAACACCTCCTCGCCAACTTGTTTCCTCCAGCGATCGCCCGGGAACTTGGCAAACTGAAGAGTCGCCTTGACTGCGACATTTGCGGCTTAAATGGCCTCAAAGTATTCAAAACCAACTTGTTCTTGATAGCAAGGGGGTGGGAGAAGCCGTGAAACGAAATGCATCGACAGATGATGCCTAGTGCCGAATCAGGCACAAACTAAGCGCGTCACCAAAGAACTCGCGGATCATGACGAGAAAGGTTATCTACATCGGCGATAGCCCTGGACAAGGTTTCCTGGCGCTTTTATCGGCGAGGGACTCCATGGATCTCAGGTAGCGCATTGCGTTTCTGGCTTACTGAGCACGATTGTGAGCTGAGTGGGCGGCATCACGGTTGTCTTGAGTTGGGCTGGGTTGAACGGGGCACAGAGCAAGATGCATCAACGCAATCTAATAGCAATAGCTTTAGCCTACTGAATGAAGTCGGCTTACACTCGTAATAGTTTACAACACCGTCTTTCACGTTCGTCGTTGCTTTTCGTGAGTTGATATCCCCATTGGCTCCGTGGTGGTGCTGAGACAGAGGTAAGCCTACCATCAACAGCTGCGCCCCCAACTCGGAGGATTTTGACGCTGCACAATAATGGCTGCGCATGACTTCCGTAGGACAGGTTGAATTGAGATTGATACTGTGGAAAAGCATATGAAGTGTACACTGTCAAGCAATTCAAGACATCAAGTCTCATATATCCCCACTAAACGACATTCAAGGGTTGGTGTCTTGGTGTGATACAGGGGGGACTCAGCTCCTACAAGCCAAAATCGCGCCTCGTGCAGTCCGGCCCTCCCAGAAACACTGTCTCCCGTCATGACAGCTGATATTTGAAATTCTCACATTGCGCAAGACGTTTGGACCTTCACTTGGTCAACTACTTTTGGATCTCAAGACGAACCTGTCATGAGAATTACTCGATGTACCCCTGACATATGGCCTCTTATCAGAGCCCCCACGTTACTCGGCACGCGAACCGATTGAGTAATTGCTCCCCAACCTTGTGCCCATATCGGCCATCCACCAGTACATCAGCACAACCTTGCCCGCATTGCTTTCTTCTGCCTGCAGGGGTATTCCCCGACGCCATAACGGCCTGTTAGATGACATGCCCCCAGCGGCGAAGCCCCTGATTGTGCTAGTAGGTGATGCCGTTTATCTAGGCTACGTCCTCTTTCGCGGTCCTCCGATCTGACAGATCGTATTCTCTCCTTTAGCCTCTGCTTCGTCTTCTTCTTCTTTCTCTCTTCAATTGCAGCTCGTCGCATCTCCTGCAGCCTGTCGTCGATCCGTCTAGTCGCCATCCCCCCCTCCACCCCGGCTCGTCGTTGAAAGAGCGCCCGCAGCCGAAACAAGCAGCCCACCCACACACCCGAAGGGCCGCCCCGAACGCCCGCACGATGCGCTCGCACCCGTACACGCCCCCACCGCCCCTCCCGTCCGTCCTCGACGAGCTCGCCGCCCTCGCGCCGCTGCCGAACCAACGTCCTCGCCGCGCCTCCTTCGACGACGCCGCCTCTGCCACTGCCGCCGCCCCCGCAGACATCCCCCTCGAGGCCCTCGACCCCGAAACGAGCCAGTTGCTGCCGACGAGAAAACGAAGGCACAGGGTGCGCATACAGGGCAAGCTGGCGCTCGTCAAGAGCATATCTACGGCGAACCTATCGGGCAAGGCTGCGGCGCAGGCGTCTGGCAGGGCGGGCGGGAGTCTTGAGGGAAAGCGCAGCGGGGAGGACGAGGAGCTGTCACAGACGAGTGACACGGAGGAGGAGGCTCGGGAGTTTGCCGTGCGGGATCAGCAGCTACGGGGATACGGCATTGGCGGGGCGGGCAATATCCGTGAGTACTACGTTCGGGGGCAGCCGCCGTGTCACGTTATACTAATTGGGGATGTAGGGCGGCCGACGGAGGTGTATGGACTGTCGAGGCCATCGGAAGGCTCTTCGACGAGTGGTGCGGACCGGGGACTGAGGAATCTGCGACATCTGATCGGGCGCATGGGGGACCTTAAAAATAGGGGATCATCTTGAACGTGGTATGAATGGAGCGTGCTGAGAGGTCCAACTTGATGCGTGTTCTGCCACTTGCGCCTCGTCTCACGTCGTGCAACATCATCTGAGCGGCCGGCTTTGCACACAGCGAGAGCTCTATTGGGTGCTGGTCGCCAAGAGCGGGCAGCTTGCAGTGAGCCTCTTTATCGAACGTTCCATGCTCGTCGAGCCAATTTCAACACACAACAACAGGCTTTACTCGCCCTCAACCAAGGACACAGTCAATTATGGTCATCACGACTGACAGTTTAGTACGGTTGCCTTCGTATTAGAACACCTTGGTAATATTCTTCAATGACGGACGAGTCGTATGTGCTACGAAAATCAACCCAGCACAAACTCGATCTCGTCCCTATTCTGATATACCGGAGACTGATGCAAAGAGTCAATGCTCCCCTAGCCATGTAGTCAAACTTGCTAGCATTTACATAGCCCGAGTGTTGTTTCCAGGCGTCTCAGCTTGGTCGACCTGAGCAACAGTAGGCGTCTCACTGATTTCCTTCCGGTCGCTCCGTGATCCGTTGTCAACCGAAGCCGTCTCGTTGTCCTTGGCCCTGAGAGGCTCGGTCATGCCGAACAACTCGTTCATTGACTCAAGGCTGAGACCCTTGGTCTCGGGGATGAAGAACCAGCAGAAGACAACCATGACCACACACCAGCCGGCGAAGAAGATGTAGGTGCCGAAGCCGCCGACTCCCAGGTTGACGAGCATGGGCGGCACGGCCCTCGAGACCACAAAGTTGAACAGCCACTGCGTGGCGGCGGCGTAAGAGACGTTGGTGGCACGGAGACGGGTGGTCGCAATCTCAGAAACGTAGATCCAGCAAACGGGGCCCCATCCGAACTGGAAGAGAGAGGCAAACAGGAAAATGCAGACGAGGGCAACGTAGCCGGCGGCAGACACGTCCTCTTCAGAATTGGGGTCAGGCTGTGTGACGCGGATGAAGATGGCGATGTAAAGCATCATTCCAGACATGGCGATACCGGTCCAGATGAGAGAGCGGCGGCGGCCAAGAGAGTCGGCGACGAAGATGAGGAAGACAATGACGGCAATGAGCTTCACGAGACCGTAGATACCTGTATTGCAGCTGATTAGCAAGAAGAAAAAGGCATAAAACTGCTGAGCTCAACACATACCTGTGGCAAAGAGCTCGTTCGACTCGCCCCTGACACCGAGACTGTTGAAGATCATGGGCGCGTAGTAGTTGATCGCGTTCGTGCCTGATAGGTCTCAATCAGCCTGAACACTAGAAAAGGTTGTACTCGAACATACCGGTCATTTGCTGGAAGAACATGAGAAGGATACTGATGATGGCGCGGCGTCTGTTGGCGGGAATCGTCCACATCTCGCGCTGCAGAGACCACCAGGTTGTGCCGTCAAGAAGAAGGTTCTCTTCCTCGATCGAAGCCTTGATGGCGGCGAACTCATTGGCGACGTAGGGGTGAGTGGGGGGGAGGGCGCGGATCGTGGACAGAACCGACATGGCCTCTTCCCAACGATCCTGTTTGGCGAGATGGCGAGGACTTTCATTGCAAAGCCACATGCTGATCATCAAAAGCAGAGGAGGGATCGCTTGGAAGACCAGTGGGATGAGGAAACGAGCCTGACCAGAAATGTGCTGGATGCAGCCATAGTTGATCCAGTAAGCCAAAAAGATGCCGAAAACGATGAAGAGCTGGTAGATGCCGGTAAGACCACCACGAATAGCACGAGGAGCGTTCTCGGCAACGTAGAGAGGGTTGACCATGGACGCAAAGCCAGTACCGAAGCCAGAAACGAACCTGCAATTGTTAGTACTGTTACTCGCCTAGGACCGCCACCACAATCTAGAGTCCTGCCTTCTTACCTGCCAATGTACATGGGTGCGAGATGACCGGAAGCCGCAGCCTGCAGAATCACACCAATGAGAGAGATACCACCGGCACCCCAGATGAGGACGGGTCGGCGGCCGAAGCGGTCAGCAGCGTGAGCCGCGAGAAGGGCGCCAAGGAAACATCCGGCCTGGAGCGTGCTGACAATGTTGGCACTCAAGTTGGCGCGCTGGTTATCAGTGGCGTACTCGGGGCTCAGTCGGTACAGGCTGCAGGGTGCATGTGTAAGCTTGTGGCCATTGACTCAACAGCTCAGGAGACAACCTACTCCTGGAACTCGGGCATTCTCAAAACACCACCAATGGCACCGGTGTCGACTCCAAAAATCAAGCCGCCGAAACAAGCCTGCAGTGGGGTCAGCCTAGAGAGCGAGGATACGTCTGTAGCTAGCCGGTGTTCAGACAAAGCACACCCGGCGGCAGCACACAACCGACGGCTCTGTGTCATCTGCGCTCCCGCTCCGTCTGCTCGTCTACCACACCGCAGCAGAGAATGATTTCCGAACACATACCGAGCAAGCAAGAGCAAAAGCCCTCCATCCGTAAATCTCGGGGGGGTCCTCTTTCATGGCGTCATTCCTGACGATCTTCTGCATGAGACCCATGATGGCGGCTCGAGGTGTTCGTGCAACCGCGATGAAAGTCGACCAGGTGTTTCAAAGCTCAGATAATGCAGCGTAATGAGTTGGTCAAGCTGTTGGGATACTGCGGGTACAGGATCTGACGAGGCATGGTATCGAAAACATGACACACAATTCGGTCGGCTGTCGCCCTTTATACCCGCCGATAATGCTACGTTGTCTGACAGTCTGTGGACAACAGTTGGGGATAAAAGCAATGCCGATCCCACCACTTGAGCCAGCAAATGGGTTGTCCACGCGAAATTCAGTCCATGGGTAATGCGGCGCAAGCGTGAGAAATGGAGTCGCTGGGTGCATGGTCAAGCATTGGCATGCATTGGCAAACGAGCTTGGCTGTTGAGCACCACGGTGCTAGGTGGGCTCCAGGCATTTTTAGGTCGCGAGCCAAGATCAAACAAGAAATATCAATGGTGGAGAGCCCCCATGGGGTACTCACGCCCAGCATTACTGTTTCTCCAGCCAAGAGCCCAAGATGGTTGAATTATCCTCCACTAATCAGACCACGCCGTCGTCGTCGTCGGTCTTGGGATATTCGCACCTCCGCGATTGAGCCGCTCGGGCCCGCGCCCCGGGGGGTTTGCCCATAATCTTTTCCCCCGCCAACTAGCGTCGGTCTCCCGCTCCGGGCATGAGCAGAACCGCCCAGGTACAGAAGTAGGTACGCCGCATTTCCGAGGAACTCGGTGTTCAATCTCGCTTTTCCGGCACGCTCTCGATGTATCTTGTCACAGAGTCGTACGCTTGACAGTAGCAAAACCCTCAAAGCTCCAGCCAAGATGAA
>NW_003315023.1:366181-387798 GCF_000150825.1 Verticillium alfalfae VaMs.102
GCTTTCTTTCACGAGAGCACGTCGACAGGACTTAGGGTCGGGGACAATGAGGTGGCGTCGGCGTTAGAAGCCAGCGCGGCGGCAGGAGCATGGAGTGGCCGCTGCGCCCCAAGATGGCGAAATTCATCTCCGCCTGCGGCCAAGAGGATGGTCCCAGAAAACATGTCGGATAATAGGTGTTCACGTGGCACCGCCGGCGTGGACACCGCCAAGCTTTGTCTGCTTGATGGTCTCGCTGCGTGCTTTCAACTACATCCCACTGAGTCCTTGCATGTTGATATGTGATAGGCTTCCAGTGATGAGCTCCGATTGGAATCGATCAAACCTTCAGAAAAAATACGTCGCAAAGGCATTTTCGGTGTAATTGTCATTTTTAGGAAATGAATAGGCTCACAGTTGTTCCTTCATTGGAATAAAACGGTAGTCGGGTACACAAGTCCATCATCACAGGAAAAACCCGGATTTCCCATACTGAAATCCAAACCCTCCTTTCTAATCGACGTGAAAGGATGCCCGCAAGAGATAATACCAGGAGGAATAGATTGCAAGCTACGAGGGCACCTCGATCACTTGATCGCGAGCCTGAACCCGATATTACTGTAGGGCCCCTCCATGTTTGTCCATCCCCGGAAAAGTGTGAAAAGAATTCAAGGTTTGAGGTCGGGACCATATACTGTGTGTTTGGCGAAAGTGGTGTGTTCTTAGTAAAGTTTAAAACGCAGCAAGTGAAACGCAAGGAATGGTTTGGAACATGGAATCGTTTCCCTTGTCAGGCATGTGTTCATCACGACACGGCCAGGAACCAACTTGGGCAACATCGCGCAAACCTCCCTTTGTCCGATGTACCGCGAGTGTATCGGTCTCGGCAGATATTCCAACTGGGGAGCCGTGGATCTACATTTCCGTATCTAACACCAATTTCATGAGTGATACTAAACATTCCTCGTCTCGTGAGGGCTTCCATGCCGGCCTCTGAGATCGTGACCAATGTCAGCCTCATCTCCGTTTGCCCTACTATGCGTGGATTGCTTAGGTAGACGGACGCAGGCCAGGACCAGTCGGCAGACAGCAGACCTCAACTAAAGATAGTAGACCAAATAATGATTCAGAAACCAAAGACGACTGCGATAAACCTTTGGATTTGGCGTTTGCAAAGCGCCACAGGTGAAGCGAGGTCGTGGTTAAGCAGCAAAAAGTCCCTTCCTCCACCAGTATTACCCTCATCATTTGGATGAAATAGACCACATGCTGTATGTGTCAAGCCGTATTGAATCAACCATGCGATGTTGTTCAAATCGGTGTTCTGACGCACCTGCAGCATGGAAGCCTAGTAGGCAAAACGACAGACGACAAAAAGAAGTCTCACACGAGATGCGTCAGGAATTGAGCCCAACGGGGGGCTCGAACCCCCAACCTTGAGATTAAGAGTCTCACGCTCTACCGATTGAGCTAGCCGGGCAGGCAGGTTGCTTATTGTTGAAATTGATCGTTGAGAGCATGATTATGTAGCAAAGCACAAGGGCCCTGAAAGAGTTTTTTTTGGTCAGTTCGGTGGGCCTCCCGCCTGCGGTGTTTTCATGCGCCCGCGAGTCGCGCCATCGCCAGGTGGCCTCGAGCCACGCTGCTACTAGCGGCGGCGTTTGGTTGTTGACGCTAATGGCAATGTCCGATGCGACCCACAGTCAAGCTGCCTTCTGAAAGCCTCAGCGCGGTTGAAAGATATCGCAGCGACTGTTGGAAAGATGCAACGGGCCCAGCTGAACAAGAAAGGGCTCATTTGCATCCAGCCCTTCACGCTCGTGAAGCCCATCACGTGATAGCTGATTTCAAAGCTGTTGCACTCTAGCAGCGCTCCAGGCGTCGCCATCAATGCGTCCGCGGGAATTTGGTCGTTGGTCATCGCAGCAGCAGCCCTGGTGAAATGAACTGCCAAATCTCAAGTGTAGCGTACTCACAGCGGTTACCCAGTATCATAGCCTGGATCAAATGCTCGCATCGCATCTCATAGAAGGCTACACTCAAACGGGCCTGGTAGGTTTTGATCAGTGTTGTGGACAGACAGCCTACTCCTGAAAAACTACATCAATCCAGCCTCTCCCCAAGTCGTCGCAGAGGGCTAGGGAAATTGACCGACAACCTAAGGTTCCTCAGTTGTCGCGGTACTTGATGATTCGCATCTGCTGCGCATCTTGACTCTGAGCCCGGACCAACAGCCCCAAACGGTATCCAGGCTGCCGGGATAAATGCACCACTGCCAAGTGCCGCCACCAGCCTTTGACATGAGACCTAGGCAGCTTCTGGTGCGTTCATCATGCGCAAATGCCATTTCGTGTTCAATCACCTCAGCAATTACCTTCAGTCGATTCAGGGTACCTCCTTAACCCACCTTTCCTTGCTTTCCAGCGCCTCGTGCTCATAGCCCAGAATCGGCTCGTTGTCGAGCGGGCGCCATTGAGAATCGGTCGCGTTCACGAAAGGTCAGACTGGTCAGGATACAGTATCAAGAATCAACGCCGATGACAGCGCTTGAGCGGTGCACCACCACGTTTCACAAGCCTATTGTGCGTCATGGTTGAGCCTCACTGAGCCTCAATTGATCCTTCTGTCGGTACCATCCGTTGTCGCGAAATTGACATGCAGGCGATGCGGTCCTCCATGGCTGTTCAGTTTGATTGGCAGCGGCCTAGAACGTGCTGGCGGCCGCCCAAAACGAGAATCACACCACGCTCGCAGACACCCGGGAAAAGCGTGATCTGGCGTATTGCCTACGGTCCTCGCCGTAAAACAGCCCTAAAAAAAGTTGCTGAGCGAGCCTAAGAAGCGGGAGGGAGATCCGGAGTCTCCAGAACCGGGGCCCCCTAGCACGGCCTAATCAACATTAGCCAGCCCGGAAACGGGGGCCGTCACGCCCACTGGTTAGGCCGCTCCAGGCTTCTGGGCGCTGCTTTTGGACCAAGGACCCCCTGAAAGTGCCGTGACTTTTTCGTCCTCGGACGTGCTTCGAAGCCTCTGCATCTAACAGAGAGGCATGGGCATAGCCCCTGGAAGGCGCCAGCAACACGGGCTGGGCCGTCGATTCATTAGCCTGAAGCATCTCTTGGCTGACACAGACAGGGTGGTATGATTCTACGGACGACGATGAACGGGTTCAGTCTGGAAGTCCCCGCAGACGAACAGAATAAAAGCATGAAGGTGCAGGGTAATATGGGCCCTCTATGTGTACGGTCTCTTCAACATTCAACCACTTCAGTACATTTGTACATTAATCGAACGACACAGCGTCAATCAAATCCCTACAATCACTTCCACAATCAATTGACCTGAGACACTATCATGGCGAGCATAACATCGCCACCAACCCCACCACTACCAGCGCACCATCACTTCGCGCCAGACATGGATGATTCCATGGAACACCTTCCTCTCAATGCGACGGCGTCTTGGAAATTCCCCAGGACCGACAGTGCCCACACCCTGATACCTCTTTCGACGATCCCCACAGAGGTCGATCACAATGGTCATGGCTATGGCCATGGCCATGACCACGATCACGATCACGATGCCACAGAGACCGACTTGACCAACGCTGCGGCTCGATGGCTGAAGCGCTCGGAACCCACCTATAGACCCATCTCGGAGCGACGTCTCAGGTTCGAGAGTCGACGTCCGACATGGCTTCGGGAATGCATCGCTGAAGCGACTGGTGTCTTCATCTTTGTTCTCTGCGGCATCTCCTCTATCACCAGCTTCACCCTCCACCAATCCGACGACCTCGGCGTCACTGCCTTCGGATCCATCTTCCAGATCGGATGGGCGTTTGCTGTCGGTGTCGCCATTGCCGTCATCACCTGCGGTCCCACCTCGGGCGGCCACTTTAACCCGGCCATCACCCTCGCCATGGCTTTTTGGCAGGACTTCCCCTGGCGCAAGGTTCCCTACTACATCTTCTCGCAGATCCTCGGTGGCTTTACCGCCGCCCTCCTTGTCGTCTGCATGTATTACACCAAATTTCAGCACATCACCGACGAACTGATAGCCGCCGGCAAGCCCCTCGTCGGCGGTGGTTCGCCAGCATCTTGTCTCGCGCCCATGCCCCACGATGATCAGACCCTTGGCTATGTCTTTGCCGCAGAGTTCTTCTCCGACGCCTTCATCGGCCTTGCCATCTGGGCCGCCCTCGACCCCGCAAACCCCTTCATCCAGCCGGCCGGCCTGCCCTTCGTCATCGGAATTGCCTACGCCAGCATGATCTGGGGCTTCGGCAGCCTGACCCTCAGCACGAACCTCGCGAGGGATCTCGGTCCACGCATGGTCGCAGCCATCTTCTGGGGACGCGAGGCTTTCACAGACCACGCGTACGCGCCCATTGGCATGCTCGTCAATGTGCCCGCCACGCTGCTTGCCACAGCCGTGTACGAGCTATGCATGCGCGACAGCTTTGCTATTATTGCGAAGGGACATGCACGCCACCGTGACGGTGACGAGGGGCTGTACCGCCATATGAGTCGGTGCGGCATGTTAGATGAGGAGAGGGGGTATTTGCAGCACGTCACTACCCATAGGGATTAAAAATGTTCAGAAGAAGTGCAGAGTCTAGATACGATGAGACGGAGAAACGATTTATGATGAACCAAAAGGTTGGATTTGGAGTAAATTTAATACTTAATCCCTTTGTATTCCAACTATATTGTTGTGACGTGATCCTAGACTCCAAAAGGTTGAGCCAAGCTGAGGTGAGGCACTCAAGATTGGCTGTGGGAAGTGAATATAACAGATCGCGAGGTGTTATGCGAAGTAGAGCGAAAGTTTTATTGACTGTTTGCTGCCTATATTTGCAAGTCGCGATGGAGGTATCACGCCTCATTGTATCCCACAGAGGCCCTCGAGCTGTTATCATTGAGACACCAAGTCGGTTTGCGACACTGGCACCCCAGCGCATGTAGTCCCGATAAGCTTTGACTTCAAGTAACAAGAGAGTAAGCCAGCAACTCCTTGCTTTCCGTAGCAGATACGCCATGATGTGCAGCCGACACAAGTGTCACTGAAGAGAACAGCTTTTACACCGTCAACACACCTTGTGCCATGATAAGTGCCTGCAAGGCTGTAAAGAAGCGCATTGCCACCAGCCTACGAGGCAAGCCGCTCGCATAACCTTCTTTCTGTGTGTGATTCGAGCCCGCTACCGGAAATATAACCACGCGCACCAATCGGATGAAATGTTGTGATTTCCAACCTAGCTTGCCTTGCAGAGACGGCTACGGGCCTTAAAGAAGTCCGACAAATTATTTTATTCTCAGTGTCATCGCTCCGCAGCGCTGCTCACTCATCAGAGGCTTCACCGCGACTCTGCAAGCTTTGATTCCGATTGTTTAGTCTCCGAGGACTTGTCTCTTCTTTCTTCATCTTCAGCGCTTTCAGCACGTGGAAACCCGCCACACGTATAAACGATACTCGTATAGTAATCCATCGCTCGACGAGAGCCGTCATGGCCCCACTGGTAAGGTGGTGTCCCCCTCTTGGCATGGCCAATATTGCTCCATTGGTGAAATTTTGGACTGCGCCCTCTGGAACTCATGCCCCTGAGATCTTCCCCATAAATGTATCACCCGATCACAAAGCGAACCATTTACCAACAATCCCTTTGTGATTTTCACAGGATCAGGATATTCCTTGCGTTTCCCCGTATGCCAACTTACCACGTGGGAGGCGCCAAGACCCTGTCAGCGGCTGGCCTGCCTGTATGTCCTCACCAGTGCTTCATGTTGAGCCTGCACAGCCACCCCCGAGCTGCGCTCACAGTGGGTGCCAGAGCCTTGGCATAGTGCAACTGTCAGTGCTTCCATGCTCATCTCCGGTGATTTTCCAAGAATCAGATGCAATAGTTTTCCGAACCATTCGATCTACCCGCTGTTGTCTGTAGATCGAAACCCAATCAAGCGTGGCGCGCAGACCCATGGAGATGCTCAGGGATTTACCTCGTGAGGGGCCAAGCCCTCCCCGTTCGTGAGCGGAGCTTCTCTGGGATATACTCCGTCTTTGATCAGCATTGGGCGCTACAGACTGGGCAAGTCATGGAACTGATCATTGCTTCTGCTTACTCAAATCGAAACTTCATGCGGCGATTATCCACAAATCTCCATCTCGTAGATTGCAGGGCATACAGGGCTTTCTGATTGCGGTGCAGCGTTATACTCGGCCAGCGCCGTTCTGGGGTTCGGTCAACGAGATGTAACAACGCGGCGATAGAGTCGAAAGACAACATAAGAGCAGCTGAAACCCCTCCCAGTAAACGCTTTTGATTTCCTTCGCTCATCATCAGCATCGACCAGGAGTCTTTCACTCATCTTACCCATTTCATTGTGATTTTCTGTCATATTTACCATTCTCCAAACATATTGCCGTCGACCGGTTTAGAAGACTTTTATCAACTTTTCAAAATCTCGACGAGAATCAACATTCGAGATGTACCCCTCCAAGATTATTTCACTGCTCGCTGCCGTTCCGGCTACCATGGCCTGCCTTGGCTACGAAGGTGGAATCCCGAAGGCTACCGACACCAAGTCACTTGATGCCCCCCAGTACATCAAGGCCGGTGAGGTCTTCGATGCCGAGTGGGTCCGCTATGACCGTGGTCAGCCTTGCGATGGTCAGAGCGAAGGTGGTGAGTATTCTCGAGCAGTCGAATGGTGGAGGCACTCACTAACAACATAAAGGCGAGAAGGACACGGTCTTCGTACTTGAGGACGGCGCCACCCTGAAGAACGTCATCATTGGTGCCGACCAGAAGGAAGGTGTCTACTGCAAGGGCTCCTGCAACCTCGAATTTGTCTGGTTCGAGAACGTTTGCGAAGGTTGGTCTCCCACCTGAACTCAGTGCTTCCACGACATGATGCTGATCAAAGTTAGACGCTATCTCGATCAAGGGTGATGGTCTAGCTACAATCGTCGGAGGCGGAGCCTACGGAGCTGCTGATAAGATCATCCAGCACAACGGCTGCGGAACAGTGCACGTTACCAACTTCTACGCCGAGGACTATGGCAAAGTGTACCGTTCTTGCGGCAACTGCAAGGGCAACTGTGCCCGCACCGTTCACATGGAGGGTGTCACGGCCGTCAACGGCGGCGAGCTTATGGGCATCAACCCCAACCTGGGCGACAAGGCTACCTACTCGAACAACTGCTTCCCCAAGACCGAGTGCCAGGCCTACGAGGGTTGCGACAAGGCGAACGGCGACTGCGAGCCTAGCAAGGCAGGCAAGTGCTGAAAATCTTTGGTTCTTCCTCTCATCAGAGCTTTGAGCGTCAAGGATGTCTCCAAGACAGATTCAGTTGTCCATATTTTTGAAACCCTTTTGTACATTTAGATCCCACACATTGTATACAGTGTTACACAACCTTTAGCTTGCTGAAGGCGTAAGCAATTTGACATTAGCTTGATGAAGTGAGAGGGAATTACGAGATGCCTTTTTACTCTGATTGCAGTTGACTGACCCGTGTACCCCAAGTATCGGCTCTACGACATTGATGCTGACCATTCAACTATTGGAAAAGGGGGTATGTTGTGACAGTGGCTGTAAGCAATGCCACGATGAATGTGCCTGTGTGAGCCGCATGACTTAGGGAGCCCCTGGATTACCTGTGACGGCGAAGTTGCTGACTGCAAAGGGATACGGGGGGAGAGAAAAGCGGCATCAAAACGGCTGACATAGTCGATCACCGCATTGAAATTCATTGGGAGTATGAAATTACAACGAGAGGTGGAAGGCCAAGCACGACCATGCTGTCAGACTTCATATTTTAGTGCAATTGGTTATCTGAAGGGACGCTAGTGCGCTATAGTCGAGATATTTAGGTGTACCAGGTAGGCTCCGGAATCTCCCCAAGTAGGACGTAGCGTCCGAGCTCACGGTTCTTGTACGCCACGGGATCATGCAATGAGTGTGTCCTGATATCCCTCCAGAACCGATCGAGTGCGACCTTCCTCTGGGTAGACTTGGAGCCAGTGACTTCAAAGACCCCAGATGTTACCCTCAGGCCGATATCAGTGGCTGCCACCTTTACGCTAGCCACCCATTCCGCAGCCTCACCACGAGCTTCGGCGGTGAGTTTGGATCGCGTAGCTATGTCACCAGAATGCTGATAAACAGAGTTGATCTCTAGACCAGCCTGGTCGGCAAGAGCAGTGGCGGCACGTAGATGAGCGAATAGGTTGCCGTATGTCGAGAGGATGTAGAATTCGTCCTGCGCCTTTTCCTTATTCTTGGTGATGTTAGTGTCTGAAAGCTATGCAGGGTTGGAGTTCTTGAGACACCATTGAACGGCATGGGAGAGACTTACATCGCCACCGAACGGCCAGGCTCGAGTTGACTTGTTTGTGTAGGCCTTAGCCTCGTTCAGGGCACCCCAGGCAATGCCAAGGTAGAAGTTGCTGAAGACGAGCTGAATTCTGTACGAAATAGGTCAGCTTCATGAACAAATCTGGAGACGAAGTAAACGGCAAGGCTTACGTCGGAAGCAACAGTGTTGCGAATGGTATGGTGAGCGGTTCGGCTGGGACTTTTTTCTCGACGTCCCAACCAAGGGCATCAGCCCATGGAGCGCTGACCTTCTCGATCTTGACGCTTCCAGATTCCGTCAACCGTAGACCAACGTTATCCCAGTCGTGGGAGAACTGGATTCCAGGTTGCTGCGTCTTGACAAGCGCAAAGATGTGGTTGGCAGTGTCCTCGTACACGCCCTCGAGCACCGTCAGGTCGGAGACGACACCGCCCGTATTGAAGAACTTGAAACCGTCAAATACGATGTTATCGCCATCAGACGTGATCTTCAAATCACTGTCCCGAGGGTTTACAGCTCCACCAACGAAGTAGTTATTGGAGATGATCAGGTCTTGCACACGGTCGGCCTGCTCAGGTGTGCCGACAACATCGGCGGTGGTTGACCAGAGTAGATGGTAGCCAAGAAGCATGCCCAGAGAACTGAGTGAGTTAGATCATGATTCCATACTTTGTCCAAAAATGTGCACTCACCCATCACCCTTGGCAACCTCGCGTATCACCTTGTAGCCAACACTCCATGGCTGACCACCACCGCCATACTTCTCCAGACCGAGCACTTTCAAGAGGCCAGCATGCTTCAGTAGTGTCACTTCAGCATGAGGAGCTTTGTTCTCTCGCTCACGGTCGCCAGCATCCTTCGCAAGGACAGCTGCGACGTCCTTGGCTCTCTGAACCCATTCGGTCTCCGATGCAGGTTGCTTAGCCCAGGTGATCTTGTACTCATCATAGACCGCTGGGTCAGTAGACCGAGCACCATTGGTGGCCATCTTGAACGTCAGAGATTTATATGAGTGCGGACTATACTGCTGATGGGTTAAAATACTTATGTGTAGTCGTTTGTGCGCTCCAATGCTCGATGGTCCAAAGGTGATTACATGAGTTCGTCACTAGCTACTTATACAGGACCGGAAGCTCGGCTTGAAGCTGTCGCAGCGGCCGCGATACCTGCGCGTGATCGTCAGGCACGTATTGCGCAACCAGAGTGGCGTGACACATCCCTATCTTTCTGACACATGAACCGACCTAATCGGAGCACTGATGCCATTCGCGCTACGATGGAGTCAGAATGTATATCACATACCAAAGTACTAGCTACAAGCTCTTTATTAAGTTTGACTCTGTCATCCATGGTCCCTGAGCCAGTCGGTCTTGCATGCGGGGTGAGGAGGGGTGGATGAGAGGCTAATCTGGGAGGGGCCCCGTATTGTCCCTGGCTGCAGGAGTGCAGCCTGTCAACCTGTAGGCGCTAAGTAGATCCTTCGACCCTTGATCAAAGATGCGTGGGGGGTAGGCGAGTGAATGCCGATTGCCGGCCAAACAGAAGGAGTCGAGAGTTTGGAATTGGTTGTTGACCTCGGTATTCAACCAGGGGTCTGGAAGGGTGCTGACAAGGATGGTGATGGCGACATTACCACAATCGCATGATGTGATCGCGGGCCAAAGCTGCAATGGCACCGCCAGTCTTCGGCTCAAGACTCCTTCACAAAACAGGCATTTGATGGTCAACGCAACAATTTTAACTTTCAAGGCCATACGCTGGGTCATGATGCACATGAAAAATTGTAGTCGTGGCTTGGATCGAAGCGAGCCATGACTTAGTCTTCACGAAGCATAGCGACTCCAAGCCAGGTCTAACTACCTCTGCTAATCTAACGTTTCACACCAATGTATGCAAGTAGTTTGCCTGTTTGAGCAGTGATGAATGCGTGGTCTAGGGTCATAGCACCGCTAATGCTCAGTTTCTCTTGCGTGTCTTGGGAAAGTAGCCTGATGTGTCTCCCAGAGGGAGCTCGCACAAATCGTCTTTAATCAGCAGGTGGAGAGTCAAGTACCTGGATCATGTGGTTAGAACGTTCTATTTAAATCAGAGATGAATAGTATCTTACCAGCCAACAAGCCCGGCAAGAAAGCAAAACACTCCGGATGCTTTCTTCAAGGCAATGGACGCCGAATGACTGCCGTCCGCAGCAGCGAAGTAGCTTGCAGCAACGAGTATGAAACCCAGGTCTACCAGGGCGAAAATGGCTATGAAGACTAAGTTGGAGGGCAGTGAAGCGATAAGGAATGTCAATACGAAGACGGCCCAAACTAGATCAAAGGTGAAGTCAGCCAATCTTCTACAATCCTGGTATTGATCTGAATCGAGATTATTTGTATTAGACTTACGGATCATGAAGAAACCGAGCGCGTTGTTGAACTGCGCAACGTCATCTCCGTATGCATCAGCAATCCCGAAAGACGGAGTCAATATCGCCGCGTATCCCGCATAGAACAGAGCTTCAGGCTCACACGTCAGTATCGGTCATACAAATGCATAAGGGGCAAGCATTAATGCGTACCAAAAGCGCTGTAGACGGTGTAAGAGAACCCGTTACCAACGGAGAGCTCCCACTGAGCTGAGATGAGTAGTCCCAGAGCTGCGATAAAGAAGAAGTTGCCGACGTAAACATTGGTGATGGTCACTCCACGCCATTCCATCAGGCTGAGTGAAAGTGTTGTCAAGGTCGTCGCAAAGGCTCCAATGGGAAGAGCTGTCTGTTGAAGAATGATTAGCTATCATGACAGGATGCATATTGCTCAAACTTTTCGACAAGAAAAGTGGAGGGTCCTACAGCTGCTGGAGGCAAAGACTTCGGAGTCAGAGGTCCCAGTGTATGTGGTTGGATCGACTGCGCAAAACCATGATCGACCTGACCCTGTTGGTCTTTGCTATGACTCGTACTATGCTCAGACATGACGACTTCGTCTCTGACGTATTGGGGCTGTTTTTTTTGATTTTGACTCTTTCTATACCAGTTCCGGTTGAGAGGTCAGAAAGAAAACCTTCTGGGGCGCAATTGGGGAGGGAATAATGCCAGTTTTAGATGCCAGCCTTGGAGCAAAGATTGGCATGGCAGATTACCCGGCCCAAGTTCCTGGAAAATGCTCCATCCACAGACACTCATTTGAAACGAACGCGAGTGTCCTTCGGCATCGTTAGCCCGACACACCACTTCAGCCTGAGTTGGAGAGGTCAAATGCAAAGCGGAGACGCACTCCTAGACACAAAGTTTACTAGTGTATTTGAGCGACGATCCGAAATCTCCGGAACCCCTAAACATCTGCGCCCCAAGTTAGTCTCGCATCACAGTGCCCCAGGATTGCGCCACATTGAACGACTCGTGTTGTTCGTCGTAGCTCGAGTTCAAATTGGATAATGTATCTTTGACTATCGTTTCCGTACCGCACCTGGGTTGACCCTAGACCATTGCGGGTTTCTTCGGCAGGTCATATGTCTTCAGGGTAAGCTCATGGGGGTGAGCTCTAGAACACGTGGATAGCGGCACATATCACCTGGAGAAGACAACTCAATGCCTCAGGTTGCCAGGACTACTAGTATTCGATTTCTGTTATCTACATGATCCAAGTTGATCTAATATTCTGCGATCATGTGGCAGGAAGCAATCACGATTGCAGCCCCTCACAACGTCGGTGCGCCTACATCGTCGTCGAACTGTGAGATGGTTGGAACGACAGTGGTAATGGTTTGCTGGGCAATTTTGGTTACATTTGAAATCTAAGATTTGGAGATGAGCTTGGCCTTGTAACTATGATTCTTGGATTTTGTGAGCTTGACCACACCATTTTACTGTCGATCTTCCAAGCTAGCTCGAGATCACATCACATACCCATGTCTTGACGTGACTCGGCAGTCGACTCAGTCACTAGAGATGGTTCTGCCTTGATCTTCTTCACACCGGGCCCCCACGCAAAGCATGCTCTTATGTGGACGTAAAATGACGCCATTACTCTTAAAATGGTATATCGCTCGGAGGAAGGCAGAACGCCGCGCTGAACGTTAGAAACAGTTCATCACTGAGCCACTTTGATGCCGGCCGCAATGCGGGGTAAAGTACCATGAACATAACCTTGGGCTTCGGGCAACAAGGGCCAATCGTCCGATATTGGACTTCGCATCTTCCCTTTGCTTGGGCAAGTCAAGCGACGCGGCATCAAGTCATAGCACGTGCGTTCTGTTCATACGCCGCATAGCGGAGGATCATAGACAACGTCGCATTCGAGAAACAGGTGGCCTATACCGGGCTGCTTCGACACGATTGTAAAGTGTAAAGTGAGCAACGGAAGATCCACAAACGTCAGACGCGCATCTTCAGAGCCCTGATCCTTGGTGCGTTTGAGCAGTAATAGGAGCAATGACTTTATTCAACTTGTATCTGACGTCCGTTGTCAAACAATCATTTCGATTGGCCATCTGGCAAAGTGCATCAGTCTGTCTGCGTCAGAGCTTTCATTGCTGTTCTCGATCGTCACGCAAGGAGAGCGGACTGAGATTGAAATGCTGTATTGCTTGCTACGCACAGTGATCTGCTGCAATAAGAACTATTTCGAAACATCTTTCATATACCAAATTATGTCGATTTTATCAATACGCTGGCTTCACACATCTTCAAGGCCACTCTCATTGTAACAACAATACAAGGGACTGGCTGACACTTTGCCGACCTTTTAGTTACCGTACAGAGCCACAAATCGTGGCGAGTCTGGGACATTGCTGACCTGTTTGTCTTATAAAGATATACTTCGCAAAAGAGAACCATCTGTGTGCAGTTGAAAACACAAATGCAAATGCCTAAAACTGCCGCCGTCTGTCGGCACGCTGACGTATTTGGCAAAGAAATTGTAAACAATCATTGCTCCCACAGAACCTGATAAAAACGGGATCGTTATCTGTCACACTAACATCTCTGTGGCTGTTTACGATTCTGTCCGTGGTACATACGTGTTTGCATGTAGATTCAAGGCACCTGAAACATCCATGTCTCCGGCCATCCTTGACGTTTGCTTATTGCTTGTTTTTAAAGCATTCTGACTCTTCGTCCGAATAGAATCACGTGATTCCTTGAGCACCAGAGACTTTTGAAGATTATTTCATATGATTGACGAGATGCCCCAGATTTAGGTCAGTCCCAACGTCAGTTGTTTAATCATTAATCTAGTAAGGGCCAGGTATATGCAACCGAGCATCAAACTTTGAACAGGCGGTCAGGCTGCAGTCGTGATGCTGAACGAGCGGGAACACAAATTTTGAACCGTAGCGCAAGATCCGAGTGAGCTCTCCGCTCTTTTGGCCACAAGGCCCTGAAAGATTTACTCTATTTCCATGCGCCAACAATCTGCTCTCGTTTCTTCTTCATTCATCCAGTCGACAATCCAAATGAATGTGCAGTCATCTCGCATACGTGATTCATGCGCTTGTCCGTCATCGTTTCTTGAAAAGGTTTCAGACCTTGAATTACGAGAGCTTCAGCGTGCCAAAACTGGGCTATAGACATTTCATTAGTCACACTAGCAGTTGCGGAACAAGCCATGTCCTGGATATATGCCCGTGAACCCAGCCCTCTGTCTTCCCATTAAGCTGAGCGTTTGGCTTAGCCTTCAGCTTGAGTTCAAAATCCTATTTCGGCGACTAGTCGGGGCAGGAGCTCCAACTGTCAGCATCCTTTGTGTTAACGCTCATAGATTCAACATCATTCTTGATAGGGGTCATTTAAATTCAACCCTCTTAGATAACTTCGACACAAAGGCAATCAAATATGACATGCAGGATTCGCCACATCGAAAGTCTCAATTAACAATTTCTCTTAAAATCATCAGCGCCTAAATTCTCTTCTTTGTAGGCCTTGCAATCATCTCCTTCGGCTTGGTCTCTTGAAAGCGATGAGTGCCCTGACGCAATGTCTCTTGAACAAGCGGCAAGCTTTCGTGCAGCGTGCTGCCTGCAACCTTGCGCTATCTAACATGCCCAAAATGGACATATGCACAGACGCCCTTATCAAGTAGCATGCTCTGATATTACTGCTGGCTGGTGAGATATATAGTAAATCTATGCTTCGGCATCTTGAGACGACGATATCAGCATGGGCTTCACTACTGTGGCCAAGTGGGGCTGAGCTGCCAGGCCCTCAGGCCTACCGAGGCGCAGCCACAGTGCGTCCACTAGCTAAGTCGTACCGAGATCAATTGGGCTTAATATGACGTATGTTTGCATTGCGTTGCGCATCCGGCCGGTAGCATAGGGGACAATATCGAATACGGAGCTTCGTGGCGGCCATCACATACTCTTTAGGTGCAATCAATGTGTATGTCTCTTGTGAACCTGGCGAAGCCTTCTTGAGCGGAGAGACCGCCGAAGCACTTCCGTAAACCAAGCACTCGACACCTATCAGACATTCATCACGAGACTTCCTTGGCGGTGTCTCGAGGAGTGATGCATCAGGACTAAGTGCTCTCCACACGAAGCCTCAGTGGAGTGTTGAGTTTACACAACTAGTACACGGCGGCGCCGTTTTTGCGATAGGCGGTGGTCGGCGCCGCCGCTAACACCCCATCGATGCTATCGACTGCAAGTGGTGTGACTGCCAGCGTGACGTTAGCTTCGGGCTTCCCGTGATGAGGTCCGAACATTCAGCTCGAGCTGAGAACGGAATCAAGACTTAAATTGCATATAAGAAGGCCTCAGCTTCCATCGTCGAGATCATCCTGGTGACAGACGACAACACATCCAACAGAACATTTCACCATCGTCAATACCACTCAAAACGTCTCATATTCAAGTCAAACGGACCAAACCCGGACTTGCACCACATCAAACCCCGCAATAAACCTACAGCTTGGTTCCAAACTCACACCACAATGTGCTTCGGAAGCTCCAGACACCACGGCCCGGTCATGGTCGCACCGAGACCTGTTGTACTTGGCCCGCGACCAATCATGGTCGGCCGGCCGGTCAGGGTCGTTCATCATGTTCATCACGGAGGAGGCGGAGGCGGCATGTACGGCCCAGGCCCGCGGAGGGGTGGGATGGGAAGAATGGGTGGGCGCCGCTGTTGACGACTCTACGGAAGATCAGCGCGCCTGTGCAGTGTTTGCGGAGAAGCCTAGGATAACGATTTTATGACAAGTCTCACAGGAATGGAATGATACACTGCAATTACAGCTACATGAAATTTTCCACTTTTGCGGTTGCATAACCAGCATTTGGACGAGAAAGGCTTTCGACACTCTAGAAAGCTCTGGGCAGGAGGCGAGACGCCCAGTGCTACTGATGTTGCTGACACGCCAAACACCGAGTCAACGGCGACTGGCTTGCATTAGAACAAACGCCCACACTGAGGGACTGACTCGGCATCCAGGGGTCGCTCGAGGCAGTCCCCCCTTGATTGCATATAGGTAGAGGATTTCGATTTACGCGTCATCAATTCTTTTAAGGCCAAAGGCGTGTTGCTAATGTGGGTGCACCATAGTGGTCGCTGTGCTTTGATGAACTCCGCTGCTGTTGTTATCTTGATTCCTGTCCAACGTCAGAAGGCATCTATGTATTCAGAAAGAGTCGACCAGGGGATGGTCTAGAGGGTTCGAGACACCAAATATGTCCCCCTCTAATTGCGGAAGGTCAGTTTCAGAAGTGTTCTTATTCTAGAGCCTCGTGATTGACTGCTGATTTGACACTTTGAAGGCATCTTGAATTTTCTGATCAAGTCGATTCATTGCTATCGTTACCGATCAATCTACACATATTAATCAATCTTAAACAAGATCACTGAGAATCATTTGAAAGTTTCGTTCGTTCGGGCTTCATAAGTCCGGAATCCTGGGGTGAAACTCCGGGAGCGCATGAGCTCGGACTTTGCTGACAGTCTTAATTACAACAATGAGGAGTTTCACCACAGCACTGTTAAGAATATCCGAAGCTTCGTAAGGCTTCAACGAGGGGGAGTTCACCGTGACGAGGATACCCCATTTTATTATAAGGTCTATTTTAACACAAATTGAAATCTGGTGAAAATATCGTAGTCATGCGACGGGTTTTTAAATTAAAGAGACTGTAATACCCTTTCCTGGATGCCTCACATGAAGCGCATAGTTTGAAGCCTTCAGCATATACGAAGGAAAAGCAATAGCTTCATCAAGTTCTTCTTTATCAAGAGAACGGATACAGAGGAACCTTGTGTCCACCAGTGACGAGCCTTTGGAAGACCAGAGTCGGATCGTACCTGCGCTGAATAGTCTGCAGGCGCTCGACGTTTTTATCGCCATACGACGCAATTACCTGCTGGCTGCCATCAGCGTATGTTAGCATGCTATCGAGACGGCATAAGTTAGCATTTTGTCAGCAGGTAAAGTACAGGGCCAAGCCGGCGCCGCTTCCGTACATGTAAGGGAACAGGACGTTCTGCAATTTGGCTTCCGCTTGGAGCGTGCGAATAAACACGCCCCAAGCCGGAAAGACCTTTTCGACGTCGCTCTCAAGATCAAACTGTAGGCCGATATAGAAAACTGCATAGGGAGTGACTTCGTGTTAGCCAAACGTTCCCATACCAGCAGCATCCGGCTGTCAACAAAATTGCCACTCACCAGATAGACTCTTCCCTGGCTTGGCCCTGTCCAGACCCAAGGGATTGGTCTTGCCAGCCTTGTTAATAGCTCGCGGCGGAATTGGCATGACAGTGTGTAGTCCGGCCAAACCCTGAATATGAGCGAAGCTGGAGCAGAATTCAGAGAACTTTGCCAGTATGTAGGCCAGATAGGCCTCGGAGGGGTAAACGGTAAAGGTGTAGTGGACTTGTCTGCGAGTCAAATATTGTTAGTGGGCCAGGATGCGTGTAGATGATATCTTTCGAAAAGGCTCAACATACACAAGCCCATCTGGAAATCCGGCGACCAGCTCCGATGATAAGTCATAATACGACCTGTTTTTAATGGTCGAATTGGAATGGGGGATGTCAAGCCAGGGCTGCAGCGACGGCGGTAGGGCACTAGCGGGTTTGGTGTAGACAATGGGCGAGAAGCCAAAGGTGGTATTGGAGGCACCATCGTAAACATAGGTTGGCAGGACATGTACATCTCTGTTGGTAACAGACGTGTCGACCTGATACTGGTACGTAAGCTTCTGTAAAGATGCCAGCTGGTCTTCAGGATATGTGACCCTGCCGCCATATATGCCAGTTGTCGGGATTGTCTCAAGAGTAATGTGGGTGACAACGCCAAAGTTATTGGAACCACCCTTGAGTGCCCAAAAGAGGTCGGCACAAGCCTGCCTACTTGTCTCGACGATGGTCCCGTTCGCGAGCACCACACGATGACCGACCACGTTGTCAACAGCCAGACCCTTATCGTTGATGAAGTAAGAGAAGCCCGCACCCAGAGCTAGGCCAGTCCCGACGGTAGCAAAACGGCCGCCAACTACCATGTAGCCAAGAGGCTCAATGATGGCGTAGAGCTGGGACCAGGTGTTTCCCATGCCTGTAGTAACAGTTGTGTTGTCGGCGGAGAAGGCTACGTCTCGGATGTTGCGCATGCTGACAAGGATGCCGTTGTCGATGTTGGCGGCCCCTCGATTTGCGCTGTGTCCGCCGCCGCGGATGGCGAAGGGGCAGTCATGATCATTGAAAAGAGAGACAGCTGTCGACACCTCGGTGGTGCTACTAGGGAGGAAGACACAAGATGGGCTGAGCCAAGCGGTAGCAGCTGAGGAGCCCAGGTCACAGCAGTTAGCACAGCAAGAGATGATTGTGAGGATGATGCCGTTCAGTTCTTACACCAGAACGCTGTTTTTTCAAGGTAATAGGCAGAGGAGGTTGAGTCATCCCGCGCAAAGGTCGCATTGGGGAACTGAGTTGCCAGGGCAGAGCACTATTAAATACGTCATGTGTCAGCCGGATCGATTCTGAAGAAATACAGAAGGCACGGTGAAAGTATCATCACCACTTACACACGTAGCAACGGGTGAGCCTTGGTAGGGAATGTCCTGCTGCGCCTCCACGATGACTGGAAGAACGACAGCAGCCACAGGGATGAGGAAATGAATCATCTTAGATGCCATTCAAAAGTTTCTGCTCAACGGTGGAGGAGGGCTGGGCTCCGCTTAGGAAGCGTGAACAAGTAGAGAAGAGTTGTGATGTACAACGAGCGATCGTGGGTAGGTCCAACGTGCTCAATCGAGCCGACACAGGGTCCCCTTTCTAATGGCAGCTTTAAACCAGTTGTACGCTAGAAATCAGCCATGAAATTGACAGGGAAATTCTTTTGCAAAATTGGTTTACCATGCGGCTGGTGGCGAGCCTCCGGGACCTGAACATCATTTCCCAGGGGATCTTCGGAGCCTCCACTCTGTACTCCGGTCCTGGAACACCTATGCAGGGGTTCGGGGCAACCGACGACAGCTTTTGGGACCTAGTTGCCATGTATATCATCATATATCATCATAACAGACATTGATGCTCTCGGGCTTTCAAATCATCGCATCATTGTCCGTATCTACACAACCTCAAAATGCGCTACCTTGCCTTCGCCCTTAGCCATTCCGCGCAGTGGCTGCTGCTCGGCGTTCAACCCACCGTAGCCAGGGCTGTCGTCAGTGGCACGCCAGCTAAAATTGGTTCGTTTTCTCTGTGCTCTCTGAATTGATTCGGAATCATCTTCTCCCTCTCCCCTAACACCACCAGATCGCGTAGCCCACTCGGCCAACACTACGGACAGCCTCCCCTTGTGCCGCGACTTCACCATCCCGATTTCAGTCAACAAGACGGTTGAGGCTGAGCTCTCCCTCGATGACTACAATATCGAGTCGCTCTATGCCTGGGCTGGACGCGAGGTTCTCGTCGATGGCGATTATGAGATGTCAGCCCGTATATGCGACCCGCCACCAGGTGTCGAGCGCAAAGATACGCTTCAGCTCTTGATGCATGGCGCCACCTTCAACAAACACATGTGGGACTTCCCTTACAAGCCCGAGACACACAGCTGGGTCAGATTCATGGCGAATGCTGGGTATACGACCCTGGCCATTGACTACATCGGTATTTACCACCCCCACCCCACCCCCCCGTCTTTTCGCATGTCCGTTTCCCATCACAAATGGATCGACTTGTCTTGACTGTCCTACTGACGACACTCCTAGGCTGCGGCAATAGCTCCCATCCTGACGGCCTCTTCGACGTGCAGACTGAGCTTTTCGTCCAGACGACCCATCAGATTGTCCAGTCTATCCGCACCGAGAACCTTCTTGGTCAGTCCTTTAGCAAAATATCTCTTGTCGGCTTCTCCATTGGCGCTATCGTCGCCAATGCTGTCGCCGACAAGTTTCCCGAAGATGCGGACTCGCTCGTCCTCCTAGGTATCACCTGGGATCGCGAGTGGTTGTATCCCGCCTTCCTGGCTGGGTTGCAGACAACGGCGAGCGTTGTGGACCCCGCACGTTGGGGCGACAGGGACCCCTTCTACCAAACCCAGCCCACGCTCCAGGCGCGCCAAGTAGCCTGTTTCTTCGGGGACTTTGAGGAGGAGGCGGCTTTGGCGGATTTCGAAACAAGGGACCTGGACACCCTGGGCATGGCCATCACGTTCTCCTTTCATCTTGTGGAGGCTCCGAAGTACGAGGGCCCTGTGTTCCTGGGTATCGGAGACCACGACTCGACGTTTTGCCCGCGAAAGTGCGGCAGCAAGCCATACGGGGTCTACGACCAATTTCCCCTGACTTCGGAGCACGTTGTCAAGGTGTACAAAGACACGGGCCACGCCTTATTGTACCACCGCACCGCACCGTTGGTCATGCAGGATACCTTGAGCTTCCTCGCGTCCATCTGAGCTTCTATCTCCTGGGGGGGTGAAGCATGCCACCAGAGGCACAAACTCTGAATAGATGCTTCTCAGATTGGCACTATCAAAATGCACTCCATGCGACAGCTCTCCGCTAAGAAGAGACTTGGCACAGGAGCTGTCCATGATTGGATCCCAAAGCCACTTTTATCTGGTCAGGAGCGGCTCCTGATGCAGAAATTGGGAAGATAAAGTAATTATACTTCATGTACATATCTATATAGGTCCATCCCTTAGACTATTTTTCCGATTGCGTGATCTGAAATGACAATACAAATGCGTTGATGGATGCCGCTACTTTGGTCCACGCTGAAGTCGATGCTCTTCCAGACCAACCCCATCTCCAAGCCGAGGTTGCAAATTCTCAGACTACAAAAACAGCTTTCGCAAGTACAACATCTAACTCAAATATGCTGTCGGAGCGTCGTCGTAGGCAGAAAAAGGGGAACCTCGGGCACAGCGCTGCAATCTCGACTCGTAGGTGTCGATTGACACAACAGCTGAAATCTCGCCTGACGTTGAACAGGGAACGCCCTGTGCGCAGCATTAAATGACTTGTTGGTACAGCCCCAGATGCCCTGACGCGTGTCTCGTTAAGGGGGACTGACGTGGACGCGCATCGAGGCCTTTCTGGCTTTTCTCCATCCTACCCATTTTCAAGAAGTATCACAATATTTCCTTTAACACTGAGCATCTGCTTTTTTTTTCTCGCTATACGAACGCAGCCATCATCGCCTACATCCAACAGCCATACAGCACTACAAGGACACGGATGTGGTCGACTAGATCAGGAAACCTTCAAAGAGTCCAGACACACCTTCCATCCTGTCGGGGAAAGACGTTGAAGCAACCCACAGGTCCGGCCGGATAACCGCGACGCCGCCAGTCAGATGGTTTGCTCCCCACACGGTATGGGCATCCTCATCAGGCGCCTTGTCATCGAAGACAACCGTCGCGCCCTCCGGCAGCGCGTCTCTGACAGCAGCCAGTCCAGGGTCCACGTTGGCGCCGCTCCACTGGAATGGTAGCATCTTCAGGATGACTACAACATTGAAGCGGGACGGCCCACCGAGACGGGCATAAAAGCCCTTCGGGTCATTCAAACATCGAAGGAACGCATCAACGCGCCGCCGCACTTCGGTGCCCGCCAGCGAAGAGGCAAAAAGGACCAGGTGGAAGCGAGGAGGCCCGGCCAGTTTGTCGTACAGGTATCCTGACTCAGTGGGAGATAAGCAGACGCGGGGGGTTGGGGGGCCCGAACGCCACTCCTCACGCGAATCGCGGGGGGGTGGCCGCCTTTGGGGATGAGATCTAGACCCGAAGACGAAACGGCAGCAGACTCGGCGTACGGGCAGTCCACGCCGAGGAGGAACTGCGCATGAGCCTTGAAAAACTGCCGAG
>NW_003315023.1:389030-400275 GCF_000150825.1 Verticillium alfalfae VaMs.102
AAGCGACTTGCGGATCGGGCTGGCAGCGCCGTCACTTCCAACGAGAAACTGGCCCTGACAGACGTTTCCCTACCGGTGTGGGCATTCTTCAACGTAGCCTGCACCGGATGCGTGTGAGGTGAGCCGTCGGTGCCATGCTCCTCCACCCGATAATCGACAGCGGTGCAGCTCCGCTCCACAATAACCTTGTGCCTCGCCAAGTCCCTCAGATAAATGCGCTCGAGCTGGCCCTGCGTGATGATATGCAGGCCACGATATCTTGAGTCTGACTGGTGTGAGCGATTGAACAAGAGCTTACGGCCGTCCTTGTAGATGGCAGTGCGCTCAATCAGAGGGCCCTCCTCGTGAACCTCTGTCGAGAGCCCCCACTGAGACATGGTTTCGAGAAATCTGGGCTGCACACCATCGGCGCGGCCGGCAACGAGCGGCGTGTCAGCCTTGTCTGAAAGCGTAACCGTTTCATTAGCACTCAAGTTGATGATGCTAATAAATGACATGGAGAGGATCTTGCCATCACCATGCTAACATACCGATGATGCGAAACGAGACCCCTTGTCTCGCTAGGCTGACGGCAACTTGGAGGCCGCTGGGGCCGGCTGCACATGTCGTCCGTTAGCACTGAGACTTTTTCGGTCCATCAAAAGACGGGGAGAGCTTACCTCCACAGATGAGGACGTCAACTTCCTCCTTTGGCGCCCACCACGACGGCACCCCGTGAGGGCTGTTGGTGCCATCGTAAAGGCTGGGCCAGTGACGAACAACGTTGATGCCGAGCTGGTTATGCGTAAGTGAAGTGGTAAGGTCCACAGACGGAGGCGTGACGTAGGCGCCCGTGCGATCCGCGGCTGGATCCCCATTATCGTCGACAGTGCTCTTAGGCCAAGACCAGGGAGTTTCCGAGGCCGATGATAAATCCAACTCACGGAAGCCGTTCTCCCAGGTGTACGCGGGCGATTTAGTCGCCATTGTAATAGAGATTGTGGGAAGATGGAGTGAAAGCTACGTGGGTTCTAGCTTGCTTATTGGTTTCGTTTTGGTGGTAAGCCAGCTTGATTAACTCTTCCAAAGGTAGGACCGTACATATCACAATGCTGAGTCCCGATTGTATTTGCATAGGCACCTCGGACCCCTTCGAAACATGAACGCGGACAACACGATTATCCCCCTCGGGGCGTTTCTACAAGTCTGGGTCCCACAAAGACGGACACTGAGGGCCGACATACTCCGGTCCCGCGGAGCCATGTAGACTTGTTTCGGTCTCGCGATCGTGTTGTTGGCTTCTCTATCAGGTGTCCATCTGTCACGTGCGCGGGGAATCGGGTTGCTGGTCTCAACGGGACATAAAATTGAGCTGTCGAGACTAGAATAGATCGCCATTGCTTGCTTTCAAACGATTGCATATTCGACCCGTTCCTTGTCATTCTAGAACCGAGTAAGATACCTGGTTTCAAACTGACTTCGATCTCTCCTACGGCTTGACCGGATAGATATCGCTGCCACCTTAGCACATCCACCACTCGCTGCTTCGCCCCACGACGTAACGACAGCAACCATGACTCGAACCGCCGACGCAGTCTCCGACCGCCTGCTGCAGCTGGGGGAGCTAATCCAGACCAATATCACCCAGTTGATTGAGTCTCGTCGCGCTGTGACAGCTACAGGCAACGGGACTGAGCCTTCTGATCTCCCGCCGTGGAGCGTTTTCAACGCCCAGCGCGCCCTGCAAGCCGCTACCGGCAGCCTTACCGAGCTGATTAGCCAGCCGGAGAACCGCCTGCTCGAAGTTTCTTCTCAGTACTTTGAAGCTCGGGCCCTGCACATAGCCGCAGATGCACGCATCCCGGATCTACTCGCCAAGACTGCCCCTAGAGGTGTTCCCATTGATCTCCTCTCCGCCAAAGCCGGCATCGAGTCTCGGAAGCTCTGTAAGTTGCGCGTCTCAACCCACTTGGTAAACGCTGGGCCCTTCTGAGGGGGAAGGCGATTCATGCGTTGCAGTGTTCCCCCACTTGCCGTCCATCCCCCAACTTCCCTTGTCCCACTAACCTCGTACAATGGTGGCTAACATGGCCCCCGTTGTTTGTTTCCGGCGACAGCGCGATTACTGCGCTGCCTGTGCTCGATTCATATCTTTACCGAAGTGGAGCCTGACGTCTTCGCCAATAACGCCGTTTCTGCAGGGCTCGTCGACAACGAGCCCCTGCGCGCCTATATCCTCCTGTTGTAAGTTGCAGGGACCGGCGGCTCCCGCACGCACGGACAAAGCTTATATTGTATCATGACACGTAACTGAGCTCGTCTTTTAGTGGCCTTGATCTGTACACGGCTTCCGACCATCTTCCACGAGCTCTTCATGACTCTGTCAAAGGTTCATCCTATGCCGTTGACCAGACGGCATGGCAGGATGCCTTGGGTGTTTCCAAGTCCCGATGGGATTGGCTTGAGGAGAAAACCAGCGCGTCTGACTTGCACAAGGGTTACAATGCTGCCGTTCAGGGAACGACTGACACGGACACCGCCGCACGCACCTCCCCTAGTGCTCCCGGTGCCGGGGGCCAGGGGGGGTGACGCCGCTGCAGCCAGCCCCAAGACGCCGTACCCGGGTGTGTTTGGTACCGAACTGAGTAGGGTAGTGAACAGTGGGGTCGGCGATGGCCAGCCTATTTCGAGGCCGGAACACGCCATCTTCAGCTTGGCCATGGTCGGCGGTGGCAGAGTATTCGGTCGAGCTCACCTACATGGTACGTCCGACCAATTGCTTTGAATGTCGACAGAGCGAACGGACGGCCTTTTCATCTCACAGCTTACGTGGCAGGTCCGTCACAAACATGCTAATGTGTATCTCGAACAGACTTTCCCTTGGGCGACTCTCGGAGCGCCACTGTAAGTTGATGATGGTGGAGGCGTAGGTAAGGCGCACCGCTCTTTCGATGTCTGACGCCCTCTATCTCTGCCCTCATTCGTCCGAACTCTCAATGCTCCATCATTCCGAGTCCCCTCTTCTATTCGAGGCATTGTCCTACAACCGTATTGATAGTGCGCCACTCGTCATCACCCCCAATTCTCGGCCCTCGACGTCGAACTATATTCTGGCCGAGCGGACGCTGTTGCTGATGTATCTCAGGTGGCTTCTGTCTGCAACTCTCTCATCTCTACCCTAATCTGAAGTTCGTCCTTCAGGACCGTGGCCCGGCCATCGAAAAGGCCCAGAATGAGGTCTGGCCGCGCGAGAACCCCGCGGCTCTTGCCGCAGGTCGAATTCGGTTTGTTGTACATGACTTTTTTGAGAAAAACCCCGTACCCGAAGCGGATGTATATTGGCTCCGGTATGTGCTGCATGACTGGTCAGACGACTACTGTGTACGCATCCTCAGCGGTATCAGACAGAGCATGGGTCCTAGAAGCCGCATCTTGATCTGGTAAGTCAGCGATGAGACCCGGGACGCGGGACCTACCTCCGCCCCTCCGTTGTACCCCCCGCTCCTCTTCCCTGTTCCCCCTTTTCTCCCTGTTCCCTTCACTGCTCCGCCCTCTTGGATCATGACCCCTCCTTCCGCGAGCCCTAGGAATAAGCTTGCTGATCCAGTTGCTGTCGGCCCGTAACAGCGATCAAGTCATGAACACAACTCATGGGTGCTCTGACCTACCTCCAGCGCCCGAGCCCCTGCTGCCAAACTGGGGCTACTACACAAGATACTCGCATCAGCGGGACCTGGCTATGATGGCGATCATCAACGGCATCGAGCGGAAGCCTGACGAGTTCCGGGAGCTAGTGGAACGTGCCGGACTCCGGCTGCGCAAGATCTGGGACTGCCGTAGCCAGGTTGGTCTGGTTGAAGTTGTCCTGCCCAACTCTGAGCTGTAGCGCTTGTGTCCTTGAGCTTGTTGCCTTCTGAAGCAAACGGCTGGGCTAAGATGATCAATTAGAGACGCACAGAATGCAAACACAGCAGTCCGGCCTGGAGGGGCCAGCAACCTTTGGGGGATGTAGCACTGATCTGGCCACGTTATCAGCTGCCTCGCAGATACTATAGACTGTGAAACCTCCTCTGAATAATATCGCCGGCCCCATACAATTGCGCAGTTCGTTTCCCCCATCCTATAACGGCTTTCTCCGTCGATACTGGCAGGTTTGATTACGATTACACGCATTGAGCGCAAACTGTATCTGTTCATGGCTGTCATCTAAATCATGTGCTACTGGATGGGTGACATTCTTTCCAAGGAGTCAGGTGCCCTGTCCCGTAGCATCGGTTGCGGGTAGAGTGCTATCAGGCAATACGCTGTGAACGCCCTGAAAGTAGAAGTAAAACGCGGTAACCGAGCGTGCTTAGAGTTTCGGCAGTAGCAAAGGCAATTCCTCGTACACCGACGTACAATATCCAAAAGAGAAGTAAAACGCAATGAAAGCGACTATTCTGGTGGCAGTATAGTCATGTCGACATATCATTACCCTAGAAAGGTACCTATTCAGGAGTAGTCTTGCCTTGCCCCCTCGTCCCTGCTTTGCCTGCCGCTGTCTTGGCTGCAGCGGCCTCGCCTGTCTCAGTCATGTCAAGCCCACCCCCACGGCGACCTCAGCCCGCATTCGGCCCCACAGCTCACCCCAGTCAGACCGGGTCGGCTCCGACCTTTTCACATGCATCTACAACTCATGCTTAATGCCTGCCATTTGCGGGGCAAAGCCACTATGAGTTCTATCTGGTGTATAACGCAATCAGCCCGTACGCATACTGATGGGGGGGGGCATATTTGAGCGGGACTCGCTCTTCTTAGCGAGTAGCTTCGACAATCAGTCCTCGTTCGGTTATGTTTAACAAGTCAGAATTATACCTTTAGTTGTTCAGTTATAGTTATTGAGGCTTTGCATTCTTCCCTTCTTTCTTTCACCTTTTCCTGAACTGAAAGCTGTGTTGTTATTTGAAATACACTGCACTATTCGATTTCCCTCCTGCACACAGGCCAGGACGCCATGGACACCGTGCAAGGCCCGAGGCAGCCCAAGCGCTGGACGGAAGAAGAGGACGCCATTCTCCACGAGGAAGCCATCAAGCAAGGCAAGTATATCGTCTCCCGCCGAGCTTGGAAGCTCCAGCTCACATCTGCCTGGCTGCGTCCCTAACACTACCCTCTACCAGCATCCCTGGGCCCAATTAAAGACTGGCATCGGATCGCGGCAAAGCTGGCGAACCGCACCAACAAGGACTGCCGCAAGCGCTGGTTCAACAAAGTACGCGGCGGCCTGAGAACTGGACCGTGGAGCGAGGACGAAGATCAAAAACTTCGGCAGGCTGTGGAGAAGTACGGCCAAAGGTAGGAACCGCCGAGCAATTTCGATCATTCGCAAATCCACATATGGAACCGACGATGATTGTTTTGCCAAGAGTACACAAGACTGACACGATGCAGATGGACCTTGATCTCCCAGGAGTTCGGGTCTCGCAGCTCTGACCGTGAGTACACCTTCGCGTGTTTTACCTAACCAACGACCACATTGTGATGCACCCCACCATCCGTTTACCCGCATTCTCCGCTTTGCCTCGGTCACTCTATGGAAGGCGAGATGACTTTTGGGAAAACCAGGTTGCTCAAACCCACCTGGCAGCTGGCGATGCCAAGGCATAGCGGCTACACGGGAAAGCAAAGAGTCAAGATGCTGATCGCAATTATGGGTCAGAATGTGCCAAACGATGGCAGTACACCCTGGATCCCAAGCTCGGGCATCGACAGTGGACCTCTGGCGAGGTGAGACAAACTCCCTTCTCTGTTCATTTATAGCTTTTGATCTTGGGCTGATCTGACATACTCTTGGAGGACCACCTCTTGCTCGAGTTAGTCCAGTCGTTCGGCCACGACTGGAAGTTCATTTGCCAGCAGCACTATCCAAGCAGATCGAGAACAGACGTCAAGAACCGGTAAGCAGCATCCGTAGGTGGGGGCACGCCTCATATGTTGACCATAGCTCATGGTACAACTGTACTGAACCGACACCACCATTCGTGGCTAGCAACATGTAGACCTGGAAGAGTTGTCAATTACTAACCTTCTTCCTCATCTCCAGATATACCATTCTCAGCCGCCGACTTGCTGCTGGCGCTCCGGGAGAGTCACCGTCTGAGGTGGCATCACCTCTGAACCCTTCAGGCGAATCCTCGCACGACATCCCCGACTCCCTCGATCCAAGCAATGACATGATGCATTGTGCTGAGGATGATCTTCACTACTTCTCTGCTGGTAATGATTCACTCGAAGTTCCAGAATCGGTGAGCGCCGGCGTAGCAGGACACCAGTCTACCCCGGAGTTTGAAATATTTTTTCCTGACGATTTCGGCTTCAACTTGGAGGGCGATCCCAGCTATGGAGACGCCATGATGGATGGCTGTACAGACTCTCCCTTCTTCAGCAACTCACAGCGCACATTCTCAGTATGCCCTACAAGGGCAGTGGACGAGCCCAGCTGGCTATTCACCAATGCTGATGGCGCACTGTCCCCCTCTGCGGCGGCGCCCAGCGAGGGCAGCCACGCCAGCCAGACGTTCACGAACATGTTTGATCTCGAATTGGATAACAAGGGGCAGCTCCACTTGTCCAAGACCTTCAATGAACTTGAATCTCCTACGGGTGCCCTTCAGTTCATCGAGGGGCTAGATCCGCGCGGGACAGAACCAGACTTTAGCATAGCGGGCGGCGGCGACAAGAGGTCTTCGTCATTCAGCGTGGTACTAGTTGCGGAGGAATGTGACCATGAGCTGGTCAAATATCTCATCGATGTCACCAAACCAATCAAGGGAAGGGTAAAGATGGAAGTTGTCATGTGAAGGGTGCATTTCGGGACCTCTGCAGCAGGCCATGTAATAGCGAACAAATAGAGGACACATTGCAAACGTGCATCATGACCAAAGTGGCAATACTGCACTTGATCTACGTCGCGGTAGGCTGGTAGGCCTCATTTGATGTGTGAAGGGAGCATTCGCGTTTTCCCGTGGTGATGATACGTTCTTCCCGTATTTCAAAGCAGTCTTTGGGGGTCAAACAACCTACACAGCCTTTTTAGAAAGCAAACTCTCGGATTTCAAGTGAGGGCATCTGTGAAAGTAACAATTGACCTAGGCAAACCTCGAAAAATGCTTCACCCACCAGCCGGCCCACTTAGCGGCAGCAAGCGTTGCAACTCGGCCAGAGGGAATCGGCGACACTGCAAACAAACAGCAGGTCTTTTGTCTCTGAGCGAAAGCAAGATCAGCGTCAGTGAATTTCTATTCGCCAAGAAAATTAGACTCAAGATCTGTAGCGATTCCATCACGAAGTCAAATACGCATCAGATGGATCCAGTGTACTGAGTCGTTTGCATCAAACGGTATGCTGGAATGGTTCGACGCCCCATCGGCTTTATCGGCGTTGCCAGGGTCTGGCGCACCTCCAGAACCGCGTTCCACCACACCTTCTGGGCCAACTGTCGGTGTTAAGATCTGGCCGACCGATAATCTGCCAAGCCTTGATTCTTATGCACTTACCATGCAGTGGCTGCTACGGGGCCTGGCAGCCAGCAATCAAGAATCCACACTCCCGTCGTAACGTGAAAGACATGGGGGTGCCGTACTCCGGTCCCTGCAGATGCAACCTCACCTCAGCCTTGGTGCTCACTCAAGGCGCATCAGATAGGTGTGCATAGACTATGGCCAACACCAAGAAGCCAACAGGTTGAAGTCTGGCTGCATTGGCACAAAAGTGCCAGATTACCTCGCCTTGGAAGCGTTCGTTTGCAGGCCTCTTGTTTCCATGTGAATCTACCCACTGCCGTCCAAACCCCCAAACCCCTTGCAATCTCGACCTCCTGGCCTTCCAGACACATCAATTAATTTTTTTTAAAAAATCACCGTCATGTCCAAAGTCTGGCTCATCACCGGCTGTTCCTCCGGGTTCGGCCAGCAAATTGCCCTCGCAGCCCTCGCCCGCGGAGACACCGTCGTGGCCACAGCCCGCAACCCCCGAACCCTCACGGATCTTGCCAGCAAAGGCGCCATCGTTGAACGACTGGACGTTACCGACACAGACGAAAACCTTGCTGCGTCCGTCAATGGCTTCCTATCCAAGACGGGCGGCAAGCTTGACATACTCGTTAACAACGCCGGATACATCCTGTCCGGTGGCGTGGAGGAATGTAGCCGCGCCGAAGTCCAGGCCACATTCAACACCAACGTTTTCGGGCAGCTGAACGTTCTCCGAGCCGTACTGCCCGTCATGCGGAAGCAGCGGAGCGGCATCATTGCCAACCTTGGCAGCATCGGCGGCTGGTCCGGCTCGCCAGCTGCAGGATTGTACTGCGCCACCAAGGCGTGCGCCGCCATGATCTCCGAGTCACTGCGGCTCGAGGTCGCCCACCTGGGCATTAAGGTTGTCTGCATCGAGCCGGGATATTTCCGCACCAACTTCCTTGCACCGGGCCACCGAACACGCGCTGCCACGGTCATTGACGACCTGGCGGCCGGGGTCGACGGGACCATCACCGCTCTGGACGCGTATGACCGCCAACAACCGGGAGATCCGGCTAAAGGAGCTTCGGTCATCGCCGAGGTACTCACTGGTACGGGAAGGGCCGCTGGTCGAGAGTTGCCGCCGCGACTTGTTGTGGGGAGGGACGCTTACGAGATCATCTCGGGGAATCTAGATCGCAACCGGGCCAGCTTGGAGGCCTGGAAAGATGTGACTACGACAACTGACTGCGATGCATAATGCGTAATGCAATATGTAGGCTCCCTTATCGTTGCATCCCAGATCTTCTGCAAGCTGATCAATGCACGGTGTGCCTTGACCTTATCCCAAGTTGCATCAGAGTGACGTCCGCGCCTTTTACTTCACCTCGGCTAGACAGCAGCAAAAAATCAGTTTCAAATAAAGTACAGCACGTGCTTCTCTACGCTCCCTTCCGAAACTTAAAATCAGGATAGTCGTGCTTCGTTAACTTCTTGTGGGACAAGCGATGGATGGGTCTGATGGATGATTCCATGATGGCTAAAGTTTAATGGGCACGTTCATTCTTCGGCCGTTTACTGATGCATCCCCATCAAACGAGTCGACTCCGCGCTGATGGTATAATAGCCTTGGGGACTTTTAAACCTTGGCGTCAAACCTTGATGTGTGATTGTGCTCTGAAAATCTTTCTGCGACGTGTATGAGACGGAAATGTATCATGACTGATGGCATTTTTGCATCTACGGATTCTCGGCCACTACTCGAGAAAGCCCTCCTTCCGCCACCGCGCCACATATTTCGCAATCAGCTGCTGAGGGACCCCTCCGCTACTTCGCAAAGTTTCTGATACAGCCAAAGCCCTCGCGGTATCGAGCACTACAGACCCGCCAGCTAAAGGCCGAAAATGGTCCCTGAAAAACCGCTCTAACGAGCGAAGTGCCCCAGCATCACAAGACTGTTGCATCCACTCCTCAAATGAGATAGTCTTGGTGGGCAGACCAAGCTCCGCCGCAAAAAAGGCGCAGATATCGGCTAGGGGCTGCCGGACAGGATTCTCCAGGTGCAAGAACAGAGGGACATCCGCTGCGTGTAAAGCTATTTCCGCAAGAGATTTGGCAGCACGGTCGACAGGCAGCCACGACGCTGTCTGTGAGACGAAGAATGTTAGCATCACTGTCCGAGGAGCCACGTAAGAAATGAAAAGGTAGACAAAACTTACCCCTTCAAGAGTCGGCAAACTCCCCACCATCTGACTCGCTTTCACCAGCGCGGGAATGTGCTCTGCCGTCTTCCATATGCCCTCACCGCTCTCTGGCCCACTGAGCTGCCCGATGCGCACAACAACAGGCTCAACTTCGTCCCGCAGCTCTTGACTGACTTGCGCGAGCATTTGCTCACACACCCACTTCGCTTCCGCATAGCCCATGGGCGTGGCAATGCGCGGGTCATAAAACCCCATTTCCGGGACGGCGCCCGTTGCAGAGGGGCCGTACATGGAACCTTGCTCATCGGAAAAGCCCCGCACCACGGCAATGGACGATGCAAAGACGAGGCGGACCCGGCCTGTGGCTGCCCCGGCGCCGCGCAATCGTGCAGCCCTGGCAAGTCGAATCAGTCCCTGCGTTGCGCGGGAGTTGCGGCCGGAAACTTTCGAGCGTGCGATGGAAGTCCATCGGCCACGCCAGGTGGATGATATGGGACACCTGGTCCGCAACTCTGCTGAAGCTGGACTGAGTGTCCAGGAAGCAATTTGTGCCCGTAGCCCACTGGCCTGGGTTGCACTGCTCAAACTCGACCTTACCCCATTGCTGTGGGCTCAAGCTCAGGCCAGCAGCCCCCAGAGCTGTTCTGACACGCTGTTCGGGGGTGCTCTGTCCACCAGTCCCTTCTCGCACGAGGCAGATGGTTTTCTTGACCAGTGGGTTGGAAGCTAGCTGAGCCACGACATTGGCGCCAAGATTACCAGTCGCTCCAGTAACTGCGACAGTGAAAATGGTCTTTGGGCTTCCGGGCGTGGTCTGGGCGCGGATATCTCGGACGCAGTCACCCAAAAGCGCCCGAATGTTACTCAGTCGTGAGGCGGGACCTGGAGTGTCCTGAGACTCCGTACTGCCGCCTGTCGTTTCTCCTTGCTCATAGAGTAACTGGGTTACTGCTTGAGCGAGACGCCAAATGGATGGGTGCGCGTAAACAAACTCCTTGGTGATCAGTTGCTGAGAATTGGCCTCGCACCTGGCATGCTTTTCGCTCAGGGCCGAATTGAGTAGTCTGGCCAGCCGAACACACTGAAGGGAGTCCATGCCCCGCTCGAACAAATCATCCTCTTCGCCAACATCCAAATGAGAATCGGAGAACAAGTTCGTCGCCACCGCCCTGACCATCTTTTGGACACTCGTGACGATATCAGATGTGTCGGTAATGGCATCGCCCGCAGTCACCTCATTATCCAACTTGGCGTAGGCAGCCTTAATTTCCTCCTGGAACAGGTCTGCAACCTCCCGGCGCATGACGGAACCTTTATCTGATCGAGGAATTGTCTTACTGGGGCGCTTGACAATGATGGCGTTGATCGAAGATATTCGAGCATGTTGGTCCAGAGTCTCGTTGAGAGACTTGACCAAGTCCCATACATGCCTTTTGAAATTACTTACCTGGACAGGTGACGACGGTTCAACGATGAGAAGAACTTCAAATGCGCCGCTACCAACACAAACAGCCGTCTGAATTTGTGGATCTGTCATGAGCGATGTTTCCACTAGACGCGGCATAACTT
>NW_003315023.1:400375-401178 GCF_000150825.1 Verticillium alfalfae VaMs.102
TTCGCTTGGAGGGTTACCATCGCCCGAGCCATTGCTTCCTTGCTCTGATCTTGCATTTGCATCGGCATTGTTTCTATGGTCCGCGTCAAGGCCATCGACATCCCGCAAATTCGGTAGCGGCACCGTCGACCCGCATATGAAACGCAGGTACGAGCCAGAGACCTCAATGATGCGCACAGCGTGGCCCGCGGCGCTCCACTGCTGTAGGTGGGAAGCAGAATATCGTGCTTAGCCTGGCCCTTGGCGGCGAGTCCAAGCTTCCAGGCGAGGTTGGCAGAATCGAGAATTGAGGCGTTGAGGCCAAAGGCGCCCATGACACTATGAACGTGGCTATTGCAAAAAACAAGGCCGCCAGTCAGCACAAGTCAGCTCCCGAAAGCATTGCATTGCATTGTGCACCAACTGTGCGTTCCGGATTGGGCTTACGCTGCGTCGCCTACGAGGTGAACTCTCATATCAGGCGATGAGAATGAGCGAGCCACTCTCTCGGAGACTGTACAGATGAGAAGAAGTGTCAGTTCAGTTCGGGTAACATGAATCATCACAGCCGCGAAAGAATTCCAGTTTTCAGTCTGTTTTCAAGGGACATACTCTTCCAGACGGCAAACCAGCTCAGCGGTGCCGCAAACTTGAGCTTGTAAGGGTTGAAGATGCGATTGGCCTGCTCGAGGACTTCTTCGGGCGTAATCGAGTGCACCTCGACCCGGCCCCCAGACTCGATAAAGGTTGGGTCAAGGGCTTGTCTCGAGGCGGCGATTGGTTTTGGCCAAGGAGATGTCCAGTTGTGTGTATAGCCTGAGGTG